>NC_133302.1:13066424-13366424 GCF_005239225.2 Populus alba | reverse complement strand
AGAATTTGATGGCAGGGAAAAGCAATGATGGAAATCACTCCGATAAGCATTTTCATGAACCTGCAATGTTCATACCAATTTCAGGTGCAGTGTACCACTATTAGACCAGAACAAAGAGGTACGATTAGGATAGAAACAAAAGCAGCTAATAATCTCAGCCTCTACATTTGAATTTAATAAGGTGACACAATGGAAGATATATAGGTCAGTGTGGTCAGATCTGTTCCATTCCACCCAGAATGGCTGGATTATCTCATATCCGTGCAAAAAATGGAACACTGAGCCCTCCATTTAATCTCGTTTGAGATGTTGGGTTATTTTGGAAATTCCAGACAAGTTCCGACCGAAGGTCTCCGATATGCAAAGTTGATCTCGTTCCATTTCGAAGACAGTGAAAAGCAAATAGTGTAGTTTTAGAAGAAAGGAAAATGTGTCCAACTAGCAAGCTTATTTAATAGCGATACTTTCTGAATTTCCATCCATGTTAACTTTACAAATATTTTATAATTCTGTTGCACTGCTAACGTCGAATCAAGATGACCACACAAATCAGTTTCTATCTCTCTCAGTTTTTTTCATTTTATCTTCAAATTTTTTTAACAGAATGATTATTTTCACTAGTGTGTTTATTTAAATAACCATAATAATTTTTTTCAAGAGAGAATAAGTGCATTTTTTGTAACTCCTGTCAATTTGAATCGTAAGGTTTTGTCCTCTTCTCCACCCATCAACTCTACAATTTGACACATTCAGATCAAAGATTATTTGCATAACTACTCATTTTCATTATTGTTCAATTCTCTAAGAACAATCACTAACAAACCCCCCCCCCCAACCTAAAAAAAAGAAAAATTAGTTTCAGTATTATCATCATCATTTCATGACAGTTCTTACCTAGCAGTGTAAATCTCTTAGCATGTTTTCCTATCCACCCTTTGCCATATTGAAACTTTGTTTTCATAGAGTTTTCGCTATAGTTGTACTTTGTCAAACAATGCAATGTTCATTGGTCCAAATCTTTTCTAAATTTGGTCACTCTAGGTTTCATGATTTCAATATATGATTGCATCATCATCATTCTATGCAACATATAGATAAAACTTGAGAAAAATCAAATATGTCAAAAGACAACTTACCACGCTCTCCGAATTATGACGGCATCTCCCAGCACAGAAATCAAAAACACTTGTATAACTCACTGCTAAAAGGAAATGTAAGCACCAGCTATTTTCAAATGATACTCGTGTAAAATTTAAAATTTCATAAGAGGGAATATTCAGTTTGTTGTATTACATAAACCCTAAAAGAGTGCAGGCATGAATAGCAATTGGGACTGACTTGGCAAAATACAATCAGAAGAAGGATTGGTACAGAGGTCAGTCTAAATATTCAGTGCTATGTCAACTAAATATCCAATTTTAGTTAAAAAATTGAATTGAATTTAAAAGTTGATTGTATGAATAACAATGTAAACGGACTAGAAATCACGATGTTGGAAGGGCTAGAAAGATAAGTTTACCTGCAGTTGAAGGCTTGGCTATCTTGACCTTGAGAACTTGTGCCTCTTGTGTCTGCGGAGTAACGAACAGATCGTGACATGACAAGATAAAAGCAACTGAATCCATTACCCACCAGCCCAAATAAACAAGCATTGAAGAAGAAATACCCTTGAAGGATGGAGGCAGCACGAAACACAAAATTCATAGGAGTTGCAACACTGTGAAACAAGGTTGCATCCCCTGCAATAATAAATTTTAATTAGCACCTTTTTTATTTATTTATTTTCTCTGATTGCCATCAAAACAAACAAAGAATAAATAGAAAAAAAAAACAACTCACTGACAAGAAAATCTCAATCTGTTTTCAGGGCAGCAACGAGATTGCGGATCCACTGATAGCGCATCGCATACATACCCTACAAAAAAAATGTATATCTGCTTTAGTTTATTACTAGCAAGCTTTCTTAACCATAGAACTCATAGAATGGGAATTCGATGAGCGACAGACAGACAGACCGACCATTATCGTCAGAGAGCAGATATCTTCCTTGAACTGTATTCCTGCAACTTCTGATTTGTTCGAACCCGATATCCTTCCTACATCAATGCCAAAAAAATCATAAGGTCTATATTTTTTCCCCTCATCTTTATCAGCCAGGATGAGAAATTAGCCTACCTGATTGCTGAAATTATAGACGAGAACTGAAAAAGGATGAGTAGTTGTAAAGAAAAATGATATTTGGTCATTCTTAATTCGATGAACGAATTGCTGCTTTTTTCCCCCAAATCAGGGGCTCTCCTCCACAGTCAGCTGTATCAGACAGGGAAGACGTGTCGTGTTTCCATAACAAGGAAGACACGTGGAGGGGGGGCTTGGAATGGACACAGTTCCGGGAAGAAACATGTAAGAACTCGATGGATTAATGTATTTTAACGTTGATTTATTTCATATAAAAACAAGAAAAACTTTTTTTTTTGGCTTTTAAATTTTTTTTAATTGATATAAAAAACCTATTCCAACTGCCTAATCTTTTTTTATATCTTTTATTGGGGTTTTTAATTTTTTTTTTTGAAAGTGAATAATTACAGTGTTTGTGAGAAATATAATATCAAAATGAAATTGGTATTTACCGGGCTTTTTAATTTTTAGTTCTTATATCAGGATATTTTTATATTTTTTTAAAAAATAAAATTAATCTTGTTTAGGATTCGTGATTACCCTCTTAATAAATATGCATTTATCAAGCTTTACATAATTTTGTCACATGAACCAAAAAAAAAAAAAAAATGATACAACAAAAAAGGAAACTCCTTTCTCTCTATGATCTAGATTTAGATTTTGATCCTTTTAATTCCAACAATTTTCAATTAATTGATCCAGCAAATAAAAAACCTAGATCCTAGTTCAGCTGTTCTTTCCCATAAATTTTTAAAGGAAACCATTACAAGAAAATAATAATAATAACACAGGAACAAAAATAATAGAGCCACCCTTTGTTGCAACAGATTTCCCTATCAACTTTCCTTTCTGAAAATTCTTTCTAAAATTCTTTTCCACTCAAACAATACACCTAATTTTTTCTTCCTTCTTTTTCCAAAGAAAAAAACCCCAAGAGAATATAAAAAAGATTAACACCTATTCTTATTATCTTTATCTTTGTATCACTTAAAAGAAACTAGAGATTTCCAAGAAGATGAAATGAGAAATAAGTAATAGGATGTAATTATAAAACCAAAAAAGAATTGGTGAAGAATTTAAGGGACTGAAAGAAAAGTTGAAACAAGAAACTTAATTAACAGCCACAACCATTGTTCTCATATGTTCTGATGAAAGAAAGAACAAGATCCTTTATAAACAGGTATTGGATATTTCCAATTACAACAAGAGAGCCCAACAATTATCCATTCAAAGTGTGACTTTAGAAGTTATGTTTACATTGAAAGCCATTAAATTTGGTGAAATTTTTTATGCTAGTTGTCTTGTGTCTTTAATTAAAGAGTGGGGAAATTAGAGAAAGTTCAATAAAATGAGCTAGATCTTAAAATAGCATAGAGGCTCACATTATCAATATCATCCCATCACTTCTTAAAATAGCATAAAGGCTCATATTAGCACAGAGGTATTTATAGTGTGGATTCCGAGCATGCAGATTAACAAAATGACCAAACTTATTTAGAAGAGAGAATAAAGAATTAAAAATTAAAATAAACATAACCAAATCATGAGAAAAGAAGAAGTGAAATCTAACAATCTAGTAGTTGGTCTAGTAGTAAGAGCTTGGGATTAAGGGGTTTGCTTCTCTTGTGGTCTCAGGTTTGAGCTCTATGGTTGCTAATATGATGGCCACTAGAGGTTTATATGATCGTTAACTTCAGGATCCATGAGATTAGTCGAGGTGCGCGCAAGTTAGCTCGGATACCCATGTTAATAAAAAAAAAAGAAAGAGAAGTGAAATCTAACATTGGCATGCAACACATCATTAGACACCAAAACATATATATCAAATATATAAAATTTCCACCATCCATGAGAGATATTTTCCCTCTAGCCTATTCAACTATCTATTTGAAAGGGAAAAGAAAATATTAACATTGAAACATTTAGAGCTAACCTAGATTACTTATAAAATTGTGTATGTATTCAACAAATATGGATTAAAAACACAAAAACCAGAAACAAGTAAAAACAAAAGAGAAACTCATATGAGTAAATAAGGATACATTCAACAAAAGATCTGTTTCTATGAGAGATTAGAAAGGCAGATGGGGAGGGGTGTGGGCGGGCTGTGATTAAGGAGATCGATAAAGAAGAGGCAAGGAGGAGAAGGGGAATGAGAAGGGGCATGCAACTGTGATATTTGAGAGTGTTTTTAATTTTAGAGTTTGCTTATAAATGCCTATTTATTCTCTTGTTAGCTTAACATTATTTGTAACTTTTTTGTTGAACCGGTTCAATTTGATCTGGTTTAATTGGTTTCAAGTTTTTGAAATCAAAACTGAACCGAACCAATTTTTTTTTGATTTTCTAATTTTTTTATTAGTGTTTTCCTCATTTTTTGTTATTTTTTTTTTGTTTTCTTAGTTTAATAATTTTTAGAGTTTGTTTGCTCACCCCTAGGTGAGAATTTGATAATTTTATTAAACATAAAAAAGTTGGTTTGATCCTTAAAGTTAGTGTACATAATTGACAAGTGGTCAAAGCTTATTTAAGTGGTTATATTTCTTTTATTTTGTTTCTTGTTGTGGTTAATTTTTGTAAAATTATTATTATTATTACTATTTATTAGCCATCTATTTTAATTTAAAACAATCCATAAGATAGCTTAGAGGTGAAATAAACTTCTAATAGATGCATAAATTATTTTTTAAGATACCTTTGGTTGAACTTTTCAAGTCTAAAGAGTTTTGGAGTTTTGTTAAAATTTGGAATAGATTCAAGAAGAGGAAATCAAGATAATATATATTTTACCTATATTATTCTTGTGTTTTAACTTGATTGATGAACATATGTTATATGAGTTTTTGAAGGGAGGTTTTATAGTATTTTGATGAAAACAATACCTGGACAACCATGATAAAACATTAGAAATTTTAAGGTGCTAACTTTTTTACTCTTTTTTTAATATCTTGAAAGTATGAAAAGTTAAAGTGAAAATGTAAAATTGTCTGTAGAATTAAACAAATAATTTTAAAATTTGAGCCTTGCTAAATGAATTGCTTGGACAATCATGGTTTTGAGCAACTTTTAGAGTGTTTACACTAAAAATAAATAGTTATGTGTCGACTATATAAAACTAGTACTTGTTCATGACCAATCAAAGAAAAGAAAAAAGCTAAAATTTATCATTAATAGTGAAATAAACTAGGTATATAAAAAGTCCAAATCGACCAAGAAAAATAGGAAAAGATCGTTCAAGGAAACTAAGAGTCATAATCATCCAAGAGTGATAAAGACTTGATCGATCAAGAAAAAAGCAACCGACCATAAAAATAAGGGTTCTTGTGATTGACTAGAAGATCAAGTCCTACTCTAAATAAGGGTCTATAACATATCATACTAGAAATTACAAATTAGTGTGGAAATATGTGATTGTCAAGAAAAAGAGATGCTTATAAAAATATAAATTATATTAGTATTCTTGTTCTAAGCTCTTGATATGCTATGAATAATTTGTTTAGAGTTAGGAATTATAATTCGTGTAAGATTCAGACTTTGTAATAATATAAATAGGTCATCTAGGTATTAAAAAAGATGGTCAACTCTATATACACAATTTGTTTTTTATGAAGTCTACAACTTTCTTGCAATGTATCATTATTTTTTCCTTAATGTTTTATTTAGAACTTTTCTTCACATTCCAATAGTTTATTTTTTCTTTCTTTCTTCTTACCTTTTATTTTTCTTTTACTTGGAATTACCCAAAACAATATTCCTTTCCAAGGATTAGACACTCACACTCTATTTGATTTATGAGGCTGCTATGTAACTCTGATGAGAATTAAGTTTCTAAACATATTTTTAAGTAATTTGAAGTAATAGATAAAGAACAAGTAGCGTAATTGATTTAGAATATTATCTAATCGATCAACAAATTGATGCCTAGTGGAGCAATATTCAATATTGTTCCAGTAGTTAGTAATCATGCCACCTAGAAAGAGGTAAAAACACCATATTATGATTGACGAACAATTAATACTAGCCATAGTTGTAAACCAATTAAATGGTAATAAATAACATTTAGCCTAAAAAATGGTAGTATTACACATTTAGCCTAACTTCATGAATATCCTTTTCAAGGAATTGATGGTGTAACTAGATAGTCATAAAATATTTTGGCCAAACTTTTTCAAGCTGCACATGACTACTTCTAAAAAATCAATTACCCAATAATAATAGCAAGAAGATTGATGTTTTGACAAAAACAGGCTTAAGAGGATTTCAAATATACAGAAAAATCAAGTTGTCATTTTGAATGAAATTAAGAGCCTAATTGTACCCTATATTGGAGAGATAATGCATATTAAAGATAAAATTAAATTATTATTGAACGAATTTGTATAAAAATTAAGCCTAAAGACATAATTAGATTTTTAATAGTCTAGTTTGATTTAATCATGTGCCAAATTAAAGTTTAATTATGTTTAAGAATTAATTTGGGTTTAATTGAAGGATTTAATTAGGTGTAAGGACTTAATTATACTTTAAATACATCAAATTAATTTTATTAGAAACTTAATTGGTGAAAAATTAAGTTTAGGAGCTCAATTTGGAGTTTTTTTTGTCAAACTAAACTCTATAGTAAAGGCAACATTGGAGTTTTTTGTCCAAATTTGTCACCTCTTGAGATGGCCCACTTAAGTTTCATGTTGAGATTTGTTGCCTTTCAAGTTAAATCATTTAAGTTTGGTGTTGAGGTTGGTTGTCTCTTGAGTTGACCCCTTTAGATTCATTGTCAAGTTTGGTCGCCTCTTAAGCTAGCCAATTTAAATTTGATGTCGAGGTTAGTTGCCTCGTGAGGTGATCCGTTTAATTTTCATATCAAAGGTAGTCTTCTCTTGATAAGATTATTTTGCTTTATTATTTTGTTTTAAGGGTAATTGATGTGGACCAGCCCAGAAACACAAGCAATGACCTATTACATATTCCAAATGGTCCAATGACACGGTCCTTGATAAAGACATTGAATGCATTGATTTTGAAGGTTTCGACTAAGTCAGAATTGAAGGGTCCATTCGAGTATCAAGATGAGGCCCTAATATATCTTATCCATGTGCAAGAGGGGCCAAATACAACCTTATTTGGGCCATAGAACGAGGACAACAAAGAAAACAAAATAATCGTACTACAACTTGGAAACAACATCGGTGACTACCTTTTCTTTTGTTTTTAGGATTAATGGACTGTATGGAAGGCTATAAATAAGCCTTGAATCAGTTCTATAATATTTTATTTCCTTCTCTTATTCATATGGCAGAACATAGATTTAATATTAGGGGCTTTATTTTATTTTGTTAGTTATAGCTCAAGACTTGTTTGGGCTTAATTAATACTTTATTTTCAACTAAGATTCAAGGTTTATTTGGATCAGATTATGAGATTTTTAGTTTAGGGTTTTTGAGTGGACCTCATATAAGTCTACATAAGGGGTCCATTAGGGTTAATTTTTCAAGAACTATTTAAACTCATGTAACCAAAATTTTCAGCAGCCATTGATGAATATAACTTCTAAAATTTTTAGTTTTAACATGTGAGAGTGATTCTTGCATTCTTTAGTTCTTGAACGAATTGAATATGACATATCAAAGATTAACTGACTTTGTTGCGTCATTCTACTTCATCCCAATAGTGTTGGTACCTTAAAGCAGGTTTCTATTGTATCGCACTCCTATTAGATCTATTTCGGCTTTCTGGGATTAGATCTCAATCTTGATTATGGGTTGCGTGATCACGAGGTTTGCATCAGTTGGTATTAGAGCTAAACTCTGAAACAAGGTCATATCCTTGTGTTTTTTTTTTTTTAGTGTTTCTTTAAGTTTTTCAGTATTTGGGTCGTTCGTCTTCTTGTTCTTTGTGTCAGCATTATCTAAGAAAAAAAAGGTTATATTTCATCTTGTTACTGTCTCTAATCATATCAGTAGCGCATATATATATATATATATATATATATATATATATATATATATATATATATATATATATATATATATATATATATAAGAGATTAGATGAAATTTGAAGGATGATTCACTTTTGCCGTAGAAACACAACTCTTAATGAACCATAAACAAACCACCTCAGAATAAATTGAAACTTCATATTCTATCTATTAGGGGTTAGATCACATTATATATTAAATTTGGGCTTATTCTAATATTTTTTCTTGAGGTTTTAATTCGGCGTTCAATTCTGCTGTAGAAACATAACTCAATGAATTATAAGGAAATCACCTTAAAATCAATTGCAACTTCATATTGTTTCTTTTGGGGGTGAGATTGCAACTTATATAAACTTTGGGATTATTATGATATTGTTTTCTTTAGATTTTAATTCGAGGTTCAATTTTGTTGTAGAAATACAACTCTTAGTGAACTATAAGCAAAACACCTCAAAATCAATTGCAACTTCATATTCTATCTTTTAGGGATGAGATCCCAACTGATTAGTACTTAAAAGTGCATTTTCATTAAGGTTTTATATCATCATATTGCACTTAAAGTATCATTAAATTCCCTAACTTGAGCATGTTTTATAATAACAAGTCTGATAACATAAGATATCTTTAATTTATGGTAAATGTTTATTTTGAATGCAGACATATCTCACAATTTAAAGGATTGATTAATGTGTTTAATTATTGAAAGTGAAAAGACAAAGAGAGGGCTTAGCTTAAAGAAGAGATGTTGGTTCAATTCAAAGTGGAACATCATTCGGTTATTGAATCATAACTGGAGTTGTAGAACATGGATTTAGGTCTGGTTTATATGGATGAAAAGCTAAGACATAAGCCTAAAACTTTCATGAAGAGTCCAAGATTCAAAACGACTATTTTCAAGTTAAAATTGTAGCAACAAAAGAGAAGTCAGAATCTGTCATGTAGACCAGACACTGTTCATTGTTTAACCCATATCTCGAGTTCTAGAAGTCTAAATGAGCTTATTCTTATTTTGTTGGAAAGCTAAGATAAATGCCCAGAACTTTCATGCATCTTATTTGTTCAACTTATGATGTTAGTAATGATATTTTGTCCAGACAAGAAGATAATAGTTGTCACCAAGCCAAGAGGTGGCCATCCATCAAATCAATAGTTCTGAATTTTAGCCTATAAAAGGAGATATTTACCATACATTTAGACATCTTGGTGTTCAGATCAAGATCATTCTCTTTCTTTGTATTTTGTAATGTTCAAGTTTTATTTTATGTTATATTAATCTCTTGTTTATGCTTTTCATTTCCTTTACTATACTTAGTTAACTTATATTATGTTTATGTTTTTATATTTTTCTTCTTCATGATGTTTTGCTAAGTTAATTTTATCAAGGTGAAAAGGTTACACTAATGGTGTAAGAATAAGTATAATATAAACTCAACATGGACTTTAATGCTTGATACTAACATGTTTTCTATTTATTATCTTGCTCACTCTTAATACCTTGCTTGTTAAATGGTTAATCTAGATTTGTGTTGAACAACCCTTGGTACAGCAAATGCTTGACACTTTCATAGTCCAATCGTATGGTATAACCTACACCTGTACTATGAAAGAAACTTGATTTGTTGTTAACATAAGTTATCACCATGAATACCTGATAATATTTACAAGTATTGGCATTACTCGAATAAGATAATTAATGTAATCATGTTAACAATTATAATCTGATTGAAACCTCCTTTGTGTGTGGTTTCCAGTTGAGTAATAAGAGTTTATACTATACTTGTTTGAAGTACCATTAGTGGATCCTCTAACCTTGATATTTGTTTTTATTATTTTTTAATCCTTACATTAATCTTACATCTCAAAGTCCTCTTTATTATTACTATTACTATTATTAATATCATTACTACTACTACTACTACTACTACTACTACTACTACTACTACTACTACTACTACTACTACTACTACTACTATTACTATTATTGTTATTATTAGTATTAGTATTACTACTACTACTAATTATTATTATTATTATTGTTGTTGTTGTTTTGTTATTATTATTTATAATTTATATAGTTAACCTCCTTGTGGTTCGACACTGGTTTTATCGAGTTATTTATTACTTCGACACTCTTGCATTTGGAAGAAGACATCAATCTTTTGGTCGTGTCAAATTTTTGGCGCTGTTGCCAGGGAGGTAAATTCTTGTATAAATTATAATATTTATTTTATTTTCTCTTTTCACTTTTTATTTTATCTAACTTTTATTTCTTTTGTTTTGTTTTGTTCCTTTTCTTCTCTTTTCTTTTCTTCCTTTATTTTTCTCTTACACGTGCATGAAAGTTTGGTCACGTACATTAAGTGGTAGACTTTGTTGGGTATCTTTATCATTTTCAGAAAATATGGCCGAAGAAGATAATCAATCGCTTCATAATAAGAATAATGAGAATAACCGTATGAGAACACTTAGAGACCACATGAATCACACAAGAACAAATGCACCCTGATGCATAGTTTTCCCCCCTGATGCATCCCATTTTAATTTTAAGCCAGACATTATTCAACTTTTACCTTCTTTTCATGGCTTAGACCTAGAAAATCCGTACTTGCATTTAAGGGATTTTAAGGAGGTCTGTAACACCTATAATGACTCAAATTGTAACATGAACACCATTAGATTAAAGCCTTTTCCTTTTTCATTAAAAGATAAAGCTAAAACATGGATATAAAATTTGAGACTAGGATCTATTCATGCTTGGGATGAAATGCAACAATTATTTTTAAAGAAGTTTTTTCCGTCTCACAAAACAAACTTTTTCAAAAGACAAATCATCACTTTCACTCAAAAGCCAGGAGAAACATTTTACCAATGTTGGGATAGGTATCGAGACTTGCTTAATACTTGCCCTCATCATAGTTTTGAAATATGGAGATTGGTTTTAAATTTTTATGAAGGGTTAGAGATAGGCAAATGGTTGAATTAATGTGCAATGAAACTTTTAAAGATAAAGACCCTAATAAAGCAATGAAGTACCTAGACTTTCTAGTTGAAAATGCTCAAAATTGGGACACCACAAGTACTTATGAGGCACCAAGTAAAACTCAACCTCATACATCTAGTGGAGGTATGCACAACCTTAGGGAAGATCATGACCTCCAAGCCAAGTTTGCATCTTTAGCTAGAAAAGTCGAAGCACTTGAATTAAAAAAGAGTGGTTAATTAAAATATGTTTAAGACATTGTATGTCAAATCTGTGAAACCAATGAACACTCAACAAATGATTGTCCAACTTTGCCTTCTTTTAGGGAATGCCTTCATGAACAAGCCCATGCTTTAAATAGTTTCCAAGGGCCCAATCATAACCCATACTCACAAACGTATAACCCTAGTTGGAGAAATCACCCAAATTTCAGTTGGACGAGTGATAACAACAATACACAAACTTCACAGCCACCGTTTTAAGCACACCATAATTTCCAAAATTCTCATGGATATGCACCTCCTTATACTCCCCCTTCTAGAAGAAATCTTGAGGAAACATTGCATGCATTCATTGAAAAGTAAGAGGCAATCAACACTCAACTTGCTCAAGGCATGACAGATTTTAAAGATACTCTTGCAAAGTTAACATCTGCTCTCAGTTTTCAAGAGAAAGGTAAGTTTCCATCTCAACCACAGCAAAATCCAAAAAGGCAATACAATGCAAATGCAAATAGTTCTGGAAGCCAACACATGGATCAAGTCAAATAAGTCATCACTCTTCATAGTGGTAAGGTTATTGAAAAACCCATTCTTAAACCTTGTGAGAAAGATGACGAGTCTATCTTTGAGGATAATGAAGGGGTTGAACCTGAACATTGCAAAGAAAATGTTGATTCTCCACCAGCACTCCTATTTTCTCATGCCATGACCAAACAAAGTAAAGTCAATCACAACTCTGAAATCTTTGAAACTTTCAGACATGTAAGGATTAATATACCTTTGTTGGATGCTATTAAATAGGTTCCTTCCTATGCTAAATTTTTGAAAGATCTGTGCACTGTGAAGAGAAAACTGAATGTGAAAAAGAAAGCCTTTTTAGCCGAACAAGTAAGTGCCATTCTTCAGAACAATAATGCTTTGAAATATAAAGATCCTGATTATCCTACAATTTCTTTCTTTATTGGAGAACATAAAATTGAAAGAGCCTTGATCTTGGAGCTAGTGAGAATTTACTTTCATACTCAGTCTTTCAAAGTCTCAATCTAGGTGAGTTAAAATCAACTTCTGTAATTCTTTTACTTGCTGATAGATCTGTAAAAGTGCCTAGAGGAATAGTTGAGGATGTGTTAGTACAAGTTGATAAATTTATTTACCCTGTAGATTTTGTTGTCTTGGATACACAACCTGTTGAAGCATGTAATTCAATTCCTGTCATTTTAGAACGTCCATTTCTTGCCACTTCGAATGCATTGATTAATTGTAGGAATGGACTGATGAAGCTATCATTTGGAAATATGACATTGAAGATGAATATTTTCAACATTTACAAGCAACCTGGAGATGATAATGATATACAAGAAGTGGAATTTATTGAAAAATTAGTTCATGATCAATTTCAAACCACTTCTAGTGAAACTGAGATCGATGAATCTAATGATTTGCAAATGGTCTATTTTTAGGAAGAATCAAAGGCATGTAATTAGAGACCACAAATTGAAGAATTGCCACCACGATCAATTGAGCTCATACCTTCAAGTGTCCAACCACCAAAACATGCATTCTGCAAGACTTGTGAAAATTTTTAAAAGTTGGGATCTATTTCAAAACATCACATGATGCCTTTAAATCCTATTCTTGTCATTGAGATCTTTGACTATTGGGGTATAGATTTCATAGGTTCATTTCCTCTATCATTTGGTTTCGTATACATATTAGTCGTTGTAGATTATGTTTCAAAATGGATAGAGGCAATTCCAAGTCGAAACAATGATCACAAAACAGTGATAAAGTTTTTGAAAGACAATATTTTGAGTCGATTTGGAATCCCTCGAGCCATGATAAGTGATGGTGGAACACATTTCTACAACAAACCATTTGATTATTTAATGAAGAAATATGAATCACACACAAAGTTGCCACCCCTTATCACCCTCAGATAAGTGGAGAAGTAGAGCTTGCTAATAGGAAGATCAAACAAATCTTAGAGAAAATAGTGAACCCTAATAGGAAAGACTGGTCTTTAAGACTTAATGATGCACTTTGGGCTTATCGAACTACTTATAAAACATTACTAGGTATGTCACCTTATAGACTAGTCTATGGAAAACCTTGTCTCTTGTATGTGGAAATTGAACATAAAGCTTATTAGGCTATTAAAGCTTTCAATTCAAACCTTGATGATGCTAGTCAACTGTGAAAATTGCAAATAAATGAGCTTGAGGAAATAAGAAATGATGCATATGACAATTCAAGAATTCATAAAGCAAGAATCAAAGAGTTTTATGACAAGAAAATACTGAGAGAAACATTCAATGTTGGTAAAAAAGTCTTGCTTTATAATTCTCGACTCCATTTATTTCCTAGAAAACTAAGATCAAGATGGAGCGGTCCTTTTATTGTGAAACATGTGTATCTATATGGGGCCTGTGATATTGAGAATCCAAAGAATGACAATGTTTTCAAGGTAAATGGGCATTGTTTGAAAGTTTATTTTGATAATTTTTCGGTTGAAAATGACTATATTGAATTGAGTGATCCTGTATATAAAGATTGATTCTTTTTCTCACATTGTTTTGTGTTTTGTTTTGATGTAACTTTTGTTTTGCTAATCTCTCTCTCACCCTGGTCAAATGGTGGACAATGGTAGTCCGTGACTTAAGTCGGTTCTTTTAGTTTCCCATAATAACTGATATCTGTATATATTTGTACAATTATTTGCTCTTTCTCCCTTCTTTGAATCTCTTCTCCAATTCTCTTTTGAAAATGGACACCACTCTTAAAAAATTAAAAAGATATTTTCCCGCTTTGCCTCCAAATACAATTACAAAAATTTACCATGCTAGGTGTGCAAGATTGAGGTTGTTAATGAATCATGAAATTCCTAAAGATATTCACTGGCTAATTGAAGCAAAGGTCCGATTATCAGGTGACTCCAATTCTTTCATTTCACATATGCCTTGAATAGTTGAAAGCAGTTTTACAAAGAAACGTCGTGCAAAATGACTAAAAGTCTGTCACAAATATGCCAGATGGACTTGTAATGCGATATGTCATTCTTTAGGAATGGTATCTTTAAACCGTGAAGATAAAATACAATTCATTAAGGATGGCCTGAGTAAGAGGTCTTTAGATAATCTTCTGTTGACCCTTGAGAAGCACCTTAGTGGAGATGTGCATCGTGTAATTCATGATTTATGACCACAATTCCATAAAGAACATGCTCAACTTAGTCTTGGAAATCTGACTAAAAAAGACCCTATTTGCCAGTTTTTAAGAAAACTGGATGGGAAACCTATCCCCGACCCATAGAGGACGTTTAAGCCGTTCTTGGACATAAAACCAAGGGAAGATGTGAGCCACAATCACAACTACCTGTACATAGATGCTTTTTCAAAATAAATAAATAAAGAGAGAGAGTGTGAGACAACAGTTGGCCTACATATAGGTGGTATGATTGCATTTTCAATTTCTCATCCATAAATTCTTCTCTTCCTTCCCTTTATTTCTACTCAACCCATACATTCATCAAATATAGAAGTGTGTAGAAATGGCAGGTTCCTCAAGTCATCACATAAGAAATATTTGTGTTTTTGGTGGATCCAGTCCTGGGAAAGAAAAAGAGTTTTTAGAATCAGCAAATCATCTTGGTTAGGTACTAGCTAAGAGAAAGATTCATTTAGTGTACGGGGGAGGCAGCCTTGGGTTAATGGGGGGGGTGTCAATAGCTGTATTTTTAGGAGGCATTCAAGTTTTGGGGGTTGTCCCCAAAACTTTAACAAATGGAGACATCATTGGAAAAACAATTGGAGAGGAACTATAGGTCTACACAATGTCTGATCGATTGAATGCCAGGTTTAACCATGTTGATGCCTTCATTGCCTTACCAGGTGGTTTGGGTACATTGGAAGAGATCTTTCATATTTCCTCTTGGGCCCCACTGCATATTGACCATAAACCTATAGGTTTGTTAAATGTTAATGGTTTCTATGATAAATTATTGTCTTTTCTTGATCAAGCTGTGGAACATGATTTTTTAACATCTTCGACACGACAAATCATAATCTCTGCTGCTACTGCTGAACAATTGATTGACCAAATACAATCTTTCATCCCTGTTATTGATCCCTGCATGAGCCGCCTAGATTGGTCAACTAAGGAAAGCCGTAAAAAACTTAGATTATATTTGAGCCTTCATTTGTGAAACCTCGTGTCTTTTGGTTTTATTAATAGAATTTTTTTTTTGTTACTTCTTACATTTGTTTTAGTGTGTTTCAGTTTTGTCATTGTTCGCTGTTTCAGGTGATGTCTTCTATACTTTATCTTTTTACCTTAGGACATTAAGGATAATGTCTCGTTTTGGTTAGGGGGAGGGTAGTAGTTGACATAAAAAAAACTAACTTATTAACTATTTTTGCTATTATTAAAACTATTTGACAAAATTGTTATTAGGATGGCAGAGTAGGGAGGAAATTTTGTTGACTCTTGAAATGTATCTTAGTAAGTATCATCACCAACATCTATCATAATACTTCGTGAAATATTCAGGTTTACAAACTCTCACATTGTTATCACTTGATCCTGCTCATATACTCATTTAACAAGTATTCTTAAACCTTTATTTTCATACACACACACACTTTAACATATGATTGTGGGTTGCACATTGGATTATTACATTATTTATGTACTTTTGTTAAAGGTAACAACTAAATGAAAGGGATAGTATATAATTTGCAAAACAAAAAGTTAATAATATTGATGATAATAAAAACATAGATAAGTTTGGTTTCGTAGCCTACCTAACCTAAGCAATTAAGCCCAAAGGGGTGTTTAACACCTAATACCCTAAAGTCAACTGACTTGGGAGCTATTAGCCCAAAGCTTGTTACATGGGTTAAGGAGAAAAGCTTAAGGGAATAAAACATTGCACTATTTACATATCAGTATATGTAACCTGAGTTACTAAGCTCGTAAGGGTGTCTCAACACCTAATGCCCTAAGACCAACTGGTCTGGGAGTCATTAGCTGTAAGAAAAAAAAAAAACAAGAAGTGGAATCGAAATGACTCCACCATCGCTGCCAATTTCTGAATCGGTAGCGACGCAGTTTCCTTGAGCTGATTTCTGAATCGACAGTGATGCAGTTTGAGGTTGCCGATTTTTGAATCGGCAGTGACATAAAAAAAAGGATTTAATGTGGGACTGACCTATCCTAGGGGGGGAAGGGGAATGGAAATCAGCTCAAGGATAACCCAAAAGGAGGATTAGGACAACCTTGGTCCAACATCCAAACACCCCCTTTTTGCTTTTAGGAGGGGAATAAATGCAACAAGGAGAGAGAGAGGGAGACACGCTCCCAAAAAATGAGCTATATGCTCTTGTCCCCTTTCCTCTCCCCAAAGTCAGCTACATGTTGTTGTCCCCTTCCCTTTCCCTAAAAATGAGATGCTTGTCCCCTTCCCTCTTTCCCTTTCCAAGGAAAGAACGTGACCAAACCCAGCTGCTACTGCCCTCCTTAGGTGTGAGAGAAAGAAGGGAGAGCTTGACAGGAGGCTAGACAATTGCAAACATGAAGGGATTAGAGGCTTAAAATCGGTGGGAAACTAACAAGAGGAGGAGAAAAACTAAAAGAGAGGAAGAGGAAGAAACAATCAGGAGCAGAAGGGGAGAAATGTTGTCAAACCCTTCCCAAAAATGCTAAATCTGTGAGGTATGAATCATGTCTTTCTCCACCTGTTCTTAAGGTCTTGAAATTGAAAGGAAGAAGGAACTAAGCTAAAAGGAGGGACAAAAACTAGGCTGGATGGGGGACTTAATTCCAGAATATTTATTGAAAGATTATATGCTGGAATTGATGGTTTCAATGTGTGTATTGTGCTGGAACTTAGTGACAGTTTATGTGTTGGGGTTGTTACAACATGTATGGTGTGTGTGTTCATGCTGAAATGTGTGTTCTCCAGCGAATTTGTGATTCGCTGCCGAAATTGGGTTGTCTGCAGCGAATTAGTATTTGCTGCCAAAATATATGTTCTGCATCGAATTTGTGATTCACTACCGAAGTTGAGTTGCCTACAACGAAATTGTGAGTTGCTGCCGAAATTGAGTTGCCTGCAGCGAATTAGCATTCGCTGCCGAAATGTGTGTTTTGCAGCGAATTTGTGATTCCCTACCGAAGTTGAGTTGTCTGCAGCGAAATTGTGATTCGATGCCGAAATTGAGTTGTTTGCAGCGAATTAGCAGTCGCCGCCGAAATGTGTGTTCTGCAGCGAATTTGTGATTCGTTGCCGAAGATGAGTTGCCTGCAGCGAAATTGTGATTCACTGCCGAAATTGAGTTGCCTATAGCGAAGTAGCATTCGGTGCCGAAATGTTTGTTCTGCAGCAAATTTGTGATTCATTGCCAAGATTGAGTTGTCTGCAGCAAATTAGCATTCGCCTCCAAAATGTGTGTTTAGCAGCAAATTTAGGAGTCGGTGTCGAAGTTGAGTTGTCTGCAACGAGATTGTGATTCGATGGCGAAATTGAG
This sequence comes from Populus alba, assembly GCF_005239225.2. Lineage (NCBI taxonomy): Eukaryota > Viridiplantae > Streptophyta > Magnoliopsida > Malpighiales > Salicaceae > Populus > Populus alba. The sequence continues at coordinate 13,348,544 of NC_133302.1, read as the reverse complement.
TTGTCTGCAGCGACTAAGCACTTGCTACCGAAATGTGTGTTCAGTAGCGAATTTGTGATTCCCTACCGAAGTTAAGTTGGATGCAGTGAATTTGTGATTCGCTGCCGAAGTTGAGTTGGCTACAATGAATTTGTGATTCGCTGCCGAAATGTGTGTTCTGCAGCGAATTTTTGATTCGCTGCTGAAGTTGAGTTGTTTGTAGCAAAATTGTTATTCGCTGTTGAAATGAGTGTTCTAGTGCAAATTCACATTCGATGCCAAAATGTGTGTTCTGCAGTGAATTTGTGATTTGCTGCTGAGATTGAGTTGTCTGCAGCGAATTAGCATTCCCTAACAAAATGTGTGTTATGGAGCGAATTTGTGATTCGCTGTCGAAGTTGAGTTGTCGGCAGCGAAATTGTGATTGGTTGCTGAAATTAAGTTGTCTGCAGCGAATTAAGAATTCGCTGCCGAAATGTGTGTTATGCAGCAAATTTGGGAGTCGGTGCCGAAATTGAGTTGTCTGCATCGAATTAGCATTCGCTTCCGAAATGTGTGTTCTGGAGCGAATTTGTGATTCATCGTCGAAGTTGAGTTGTGTGCAGCGAAATTGTGATTCACTGCCGAAATTGAGTTGTCTGCAGCGAATTTGAATTCGCTGCCGAATGTGTGTTCTGTAGCGAATTTTTGATTCGCTGCCGAAGTTGAGTTGTCTGCATCAAAATTGTGATTCTCTATCGAAATTTAGTTATCTGCAACGAATAAGCATTCGTTGCCGAAATATGTGTTCTGCACCAAGTTGGTGATTCACTGCCAAAGTTGAGTTGTCTGCAGCGAAATTGTGATTCGCTGTCGAAATTGAGTTGTCTGCAACGAATTAGCATTTGCTGCCGAAATGTGTGTTCTGTAGTGAATTTGTGAATCGCTGGCGAGATTGAGTTGTCTGCAGCGAATTAGCATTCGCTGCCGAAATGTGTGTTTAGCTACGAATTTGGGAGTCGGTGCTGAAGTTGAGTTGTCTGCATTGAAATTGTGATTCCCTGTTGCAATTTAGTTATTTGTAGCAAATTAGCATTTGTTGCCGAAATGTGTGTTCTGCAGCGAATTTGTGATTCGCTGCCCAAATGTGTGTTTTGCAGCGAAATTGTGATTCGCTGCCGATGTTGAGTTGTCTGCAGCGAGATTGTGATTCACTTGCGAAATTGAGTTGACTGCAGCGAATTAGCATTTGCTGCCGAAATGGGTGTTCTGTAGTGAATTTGGGGGTCGGTGCCGAAGTTGTGTTGTCTATAGCGAATTAGCAATCGCTGCCGAAATTGAGTTGTCTGCAGTGAAATTGTGATTCGTTGTCGAAATTGAGTTGTCTGTAGCGAATTAGTATTCCCTGCTAAAATGTGTGTTTTGCTGTTAATTTGGGAGTCGCTGCCGAAGTTGAGTTGTCTGCAGCGAAATTATGATTCTCTGTCGAAATTGAGTTCTCTACAGCGAATTAGCATTCACTGCCGAAATGTGTGTTCTGCAGCGAGTTTGTGAGTGGCTGCTGAAGTTTAGTTGTCTGCGGCGAAATTGTGATTCCCTGCCGAAATTAAGTTGTCTGCAGCGAATTAACATTCACTACCGAAATGAGTGTTCTTCAGCGAATTTGTGATTCGCTGCTGAAGTTCATTTGTCTGTAGCGAAATTGTGATTCGCTACCGAAATTAAGTTGTCTGCAGCAAATTAGCATTCGAAGCCGTAATGTGTGTTCTACAACGAATTTGTGATTCGCTGCCAAGATTGGTTGTCTGTAGTGAATTTGTGATTCATTGCCGAAGTTGAGTTGGCTGTAGCGAAATTGTGATTCGTTGCCGAAGTTGAGTTGTGTGGAGCGAAATTGTGATTCACTGCCGAAATGTGAGTTCTAGAGCGAATTTGTGATTCGTTGCCGAAGTTAAGTTGGCTGCAGGGAAATTGTGATTCGATGCCGAAATTGAGTTGCCTGCAGCGAATTAGCATTCGCTGCCGGAATGTGTGTTCTGCAGCGAATTTGTGATTCACTGTCGAAGTTGAATTGTGTGTAGCGAAATTGTGATTCGCTGTTGAAATGTGAGTTCTGGAGCGAATTTGTGATTCGCTGCCGAAATTGAGTTGTCTGCAGTGAATTTGTGATTCACGCCGAAATTGAGTTGTCTGCAGCGAATTAGCATTCGCTGCTGAAATGTGTGTTTAGTTGTGAATTTTGGAGGCGGTGTCGAAGTTGAGTTGTCCGCAGCGAAATTGTGATTCGATGCCGAAATTGAGTTGTCTGCAGTGAATTAGCATTCACTATCGAAATGTGTGTTCTGCAGTGAATTTGTGATTCGCTACCGAAATGTGTGTTCTGTAGCAATTTTGTGATGCGCTGCTGAAGTCGAGTTGTCTGCAGCGAATTATTATTCGTTGCCGCAAAACTTGTTGTCTGCAGCGAATTAGTTTTTTTCGCTACCGAATTGGCAACCCGCAGCAAACTAGTTTTCGCTGTCGAATTGGCAGCCTGTTGCGAACTAGTTTTCACTGCCGAATTGTGTAGTCTGCAGTGAACTAGTTTTCACTGCCAATTTCTATAATATACCTTCTAGATAGAAATGACTTAAATTCTATTAATAATTTCATGGTATGATGGTGCAAAATGTGAACACTTGAATGTGAACATATGAACTCTTGAAATAAGTGTGGTGATGAATGTGAATTGAAGATACAAATGAATTGATTGTGGTCACTTGTGTCTTAGGTGTTATGGCCGGGATAGGACCATTACCAGGACAAGGACAGACCACAAGTGGAGTAGGTAGGTGGTTTCCACCTTTTTCCCATTTTGATGTTTATGTTTTGAAATGATTCACTTGTGATGATATTTTATTTAAATCCTTGTTGTAAGAGGAAACGATGAAGAAGAGTTGGATTAAATTCTTGATGATTGTCGAAACGACTATGAAATGTCGAACAAGTTCTTGATCAATGTTGAAACAATGGTGAAAGTGTTAGAGTTATGAGGTTGGGGCTATTATGAATTTAGGCTACTAATGAATGGTAGTATGTGCCGTACGAAGGATCTACTTTTGTATTCTTATTGAATGAATGTAATTGTGATGAATGTATTACCAATGATCTACTATTTTATTATATTAAATGTAATGATGATGAATGATTGTATGAGTGTTGTGAAAGACCTATCGTTGTATTGTATTGATGGTTAATTACCACAAATGGTGGTGTGAGTATTACGGGGGATTTATTGTTGTGTTGCATTGAACATTAATTGTCATGAATGGTTGGATGAGGGATACGAAGGGTACTGTTGTGTTATATTGAATGCTAAACCGTTATGGGATGTTTGGTTCTGCATTACAACAGATCTATCATCATGTTACGGAATGATAAACTACTAAGAAATGGTGGTACAAGTATCCTTAAGGGTCTGCTATGATGTTGCAAGGAATGTCAAATTGTCATGAATTGTTTGATGAAACAATGATTAGCTTCGACTAATGGCATCCGAATGGATTAGCCTCCGAATGGATTAGCCTCCGAATGGATGATCGGGATAAATGATTGATTAGCTTCGGCTAATGGCATCCGAATGGATGACCGACACAAATGATTGATTAGCTTCGGCTAATGGCATCCGAAGGGATGACTGGAACAAACGATTGATTAGCTTCGGCTAATGGCATCCGAATGGATGACCGGGGTAAATGACTGATTAGCTCCGACTAATGGCATCCAAAGCAGATGACTGGGATGAACAAAGATTAGCTTCAACTAATGGCATTCGAATGGATGACCGGGATATATGATTGATTAGCTTCAACTAATGGCATTCGAATGGATGATCGAGATTAATAAATGATTAGCTATTGGCACCATAAATGAATTACCAGAATGAATAAATGATTAGCTTCGGTAAATGGCATCCTAAATGGATAATCAGGATGCATAAATTACTAGCTTCGGCTAATAACATCCTAGGTGGATAACCGAGATGAACAAATGATTAAGTACGACAAATGGCATCATAAATGGATAATCAAGATGCATAAATTACTAGCTTCGGCTAATAATATCCTAGGTGGATAACCGAGATGAACAAATGATTAACTACGACTAATGGCTTCCTAAATGGATAATCAAGATGCATAAATTACTAGCTTCGACTAATAGCATCCTAGGTGGATGACTGAGATGAACAAATGATTAATTATGACTAATGACATCCTAAATGGATAATCGGGATGAATAAATGACTAGCTTCAGCTAATAGCATTCTAAATGGATAATCAAGATGAAGAAATGACTAGCTTCAGCTAATCGCATCCTAAGTGGATGACCGAGATGGAAAAAAAAGAAGAAATATGAGTAGCTACGGCTAATGGTACCCTTGTGGATGACAGGATGAATAAATGATTGGCTTCGACTAATGGCCTCCTAAGAGGATTGTCGGATTTGAGTGTATGAGTTAGTTTTAAGAAGAACTATGCGTTCATGTATACTATGTTTCATATATACTAAGTATACGAAAGGACTATAATGGTTATGGTTTTAACAGAGAAAAACATTAATTCGGCTAATGGCATTCGAGATGAACGATCGGGTTTGAGTACAACGATTAGCCTTGTTAATTGATGGATTATTAACGGTGGTATTTGTATAAGTAAAGGGAAATTAAAGAATTATGCATTTTGGTCCATGAATGAAATGTGACTTTAATCTTGTTTTATTATGTTTTCTTAAATGACCTATAATGCTTAAAATTACCTTGTGTTGTAACAGGGACATCATACCAATATGATGCGTAAGGAAATTCATTTCGTGGCTCACACATTTCGAAAAGAATTATATTATGGGTGATATGAGTTCTGCATGAACGAACATGCAAATCACTCAATTAGTTGTCTGATCCCTTCTGTAAATACTAGTAATTAAATATTGAAATGGAATACGGATGAGAATGTACGAACAAGTTGATATGAAGTGTATGAATACTCATATGAGGTATTCATCTAATGAGGACGTCATGTTGTAAGAATCACATGCGGTCAGAATAACAAAAGTACTAGTTGTGTAACTTGTTGTTCAACACTCTAGTATGAACTCGTGATGATATGAGATTAGAACAAGAATGAGAATTTTTGAATAAGTCAATATGATGTAATGTAAAAAAAAAAATCCAGTGACTTTGGCCTTGAAAAGGCTGGGTCGTTACATTAACCGAAACCTCGTTACATGGGTTAAAGATGCATTGTGTTGTATGTGTATATAAATAAAATAAAACAAAAAGAAAAAAAAAATAATAATCACAACCCAAGGAAGTTAACCTTAACCAAGATCATGCTCTTACTCTATTTCTTTGTACTTTGTAATATTTAAGTTTTCTTTTATATTATATTAATCTCTTGTTTATGCTTTTCATTTCGTTTCTTTTATTTATATAATTATGTTCTTATCTTGTTTATTTATGTTTCTTTCTTTCATTATGTTTAGCTAAATCTATTATGTCAATGTGAAAAGTTTACACTAATGGTTTAAGAATAAGTATACTATAAACTCAACATGGACTTTAATGCTTGATACTAATATATTTTATATTTATTATCTTGCTCATTCTTAATACCTTGCTTGTTAAATGGTTAATCTAGATTTGTGTTGAACAACTGACACGACCCAGTGCAGATGTCTTCTCCCAAGAGCTTGATGTCTTCTCCCAAGTGCAAGAGTGTTGAAGTAATAAATAACCCGGCAAGACCGGGGTCGAACCACAGAGAGGTTAATTGTATAAATTATAAATAACAAGACAACAACAACAACAACAACAATAACAATAATAGTAATAATAATAATAATAATACTCAGTACGTGGCGTTGTTACACCGAGAATGATCTAAAAGATCGGGTCACAGGTTTCCAGCCTATATACTGAGTTTTATGAGCAGATAATAATAATAATAATAATAATAATAATAATAATAATAATAATAATAGTAATAACAATAATAAAGAAGAGAAGGAAGAAATTAATGAGAACTTTGAGTTGGAAGATTAATGTAAGGATTAAACAATGATAAAAACAAATGCCAAGGTTAGAGGATCCACTAATGGTACTTCAAACAAGTATAGTATAAACTCTTATTACTCAATTGGAAACCACACATAAAGGAGGTTCCAATCAGATTATAAATTGTTAACATGATTACATTAGTTATCTTATTCGAATAAAGCTAATACTTGTAAATGTTGGCAGACATTCATGATTATAACTTATGTTAACAACAAATCAAGTTCCTTTCATAGCTCAGGTGTCGGTTATACCATACAGTATGGGCTATGAAAGTACCAAGTATTTGTTGTACCAAGTGTTATACAACATAAATCTAGATTAACCATTTAACAAGCAAAGTATTAAAAGTGAACAAGATAACAAATATAAAACATGTTAGTATCCAACGTTAAGGTCCATGTTAAGTTTATATTATACTTATTCTTAAACCATTAGTGTATCCTTTTCACCTTGACATAATTAACTTAGCTAAACATAATGAAAGAAAGAAACATAAATGAACAAGATAAGAACATAAATGAGAAAGAAGTTAATTAAGTAAAGGAAAAGAAATGAAGTGCATAAACTTGATATTAATGAAAGCAAAACATAAGCAATACAAAGAGAGAAAGCAAGAGCATGATCTTGATCTGGAAACCAAGATGCCCCAATACATGGTAAGTGCCTCCTTTTATAGGCCAAAATTTGGAACTATTGATTTGTTGACTAATTGATGAGTGGGTGGCCACATCTTGACTTGGTGACAATCCTTATCTTCTTGTCTAAACAAGACGTCATTGCTAACATCATAATTTGCCCAGAATCCTCAGGAATGTTCTAGGAAATTGTCTCAGCTTTCCAACAAAAAAAAGATGAGGTCATTTGGACTTCTAGAACTCAAGATATGGGTTGAACACTAAATAGTGTCTGGGCTGCAGGACAGCTTCGGACTTCTTCGTTGTTCCTTCAATTTGGACTTCAAAACGGCCTTTTTAAATCTTGGGCTCCCATGAAAGTTGTAGGCCTTTGTCTTACCTTTCCATCCATATAAAATAGACCTAAATCCGAGATGTAGAGCTCCAGATATGATCCAATTACCGAGCAATGTTCCGGTTTGGACTGCACCGGCATCTCTTTTCTAAGTTTAGCCATCTCTTTGTCCTTTCACTTTGAATACTTAAACTCATCATTCAATCCTTTTATTTATGTGATAGGCATGCATTTAAGATGAACATTTACCATAAATTAAGGTATCTTATAATATCAAACTTGTTATTATAAAACATGCTTTAGTTAAGGAGTTATTGATACTTCAAGTGCAAAATGATGATATAAAACCTTGATAAACATGCACTTTTAAGTACTAATCAACAACCCTTGGTACAACAAATGCTTGACACTTTCATAGCCCAATTGTATGATATAACCTACACCTGTGCTATTAAAGGAACATGATTTGTTGTTAACATAAGTTATCACCATAAATACCTGATAATATCTATAAGTATTGGCATTACTCGAATAAGATAATTAATGTAATCATGTTAAGAATTATAATCTGATTGGAACCTCCTTTGTGTGTGGTTTCTAGTTGAGTAATAAGAGTTTATACTATACTTGTTTGAAGTATCATTAGTGGATCCTCTAACCTTGACATTTGTTTTTATTATTGTTTAATCCTTACATTAATCTTACATCTCAAAGTCCTCTTTATTATTACTATTACTATTATTAATATCATTACTATTACTACTACTATTATTACTATTATTGTTATTATTAGTATTAGTATTAGTATTAGTATTAGTATTAGTATTAGTATTAGTATTAGTATTACTACTACTACTACTAATTATTATTGTTGTTGTTGTTGTTGTGTTATTGTTATTTATAATTTATATCACTACCAGAAATTCGGTTCATAGCAACGGAATCACCGACGGAATATTTCTGTCAGTAATTTGAGGTTGAAATTATCGACGGACACTTTCCGTCCGTAATTCAATCGGTAATTACCGACCGAATTACGAACGAAAAGTTTGGAATAAAGAAAAAAAGGGTGGGTCGCTGACGTGGAGGTTTTGGCGGGTGATATTTCCGACAAAATCACCGACGGATTCAAAACGAGCGACCCGTACGGGTGATTGGACCGGTTCACCATAAAAAATACCGACAGACTCACAGACGGATTTGAAATGGTAGACCTGTATGGCTAATGTGACAGGTTCACCGTCAACAATACCGACGGAATCACCGAGGGATTTGAAAAGCTGGTCCGTATGGTGACGTGTCTATTTTCCCGTCAAAATAGCCGACGGATACACCGACGGATGCAATCCGTCGAAAAAAGTTAATGTATGACCCTCTACCGACCCTCTCCTCTCCCATTTCTCCTTCTTCTTCCTAATCCTAACTCTCCCCATCTGCAAATAACCAGCCCCCCCTCGCACCCAAACAAAATTCTTCCTCATCTTAGCACAACAAGTTGTATTTCTTGAAGTTTTGTGGTCACAGCATTCGTGTTCTGATTTACCGATGGATTTTATCAATTTTTGTAAGTAATTCTATCTGTTTAAATTTTAACATTTAAATGTCAATTTTATTGTTTTTTTAATACATGTATTTTTGTTAGTAGATGTACGTGTTTTATTGTTATTTCTCAAACAAACTTGTAGTATATGAATGTATAATTTTATATCTGCTATGGTTTGTTTTAGATTTTTTAAGATTGTATTTGTTTGTAAATTGTTAAAATTTTGTGGAATTACCGAATTATATGTTTTGTTTTGAAATAATTAATAGCTTGCTTAATGGGTCCTTTTTAGGTTTTATTGATGGTATTGCAGAGTGGTAATTTATGTTAATTTATATATATTAATTTGTATAGACGTTGATAAATGATAATGAATATTTAATATTTATGAGAAGTTGTGATTGGTTTGTTGGATAATCTTAGGTAATGTCATATTTTTGCAAGTTTATTTACCTAACTTAGTTAATTAATACATGATGTCATCATAATTTTATAGAGGTTCGATAGAAGTCATGGATGATCGTTCATGGATATATCTAGATTCACCCCAAGGATTGCGGAGGATGGATTATTGTAATGGGGTTCAAGGTTTTATTAATTTCGCAACATCTATTCCCAGAAATTTTACTGGAGGCGGTATTAGGTGTCTATGCAGGAAGTGTCAAAATAAAAAGTATCTGCATCCAGATGTTGTAATGATGCATCTTCTACACAAAGGGTTTATAGAGGATTACCAGTGTTGGTATGCACATGGAGAGGTATTTGTTAGTAATAGGAGAATGGGAGAAACGGTGGTTGGGTGAACTTCTAGTGCTATCAACGTGCATGAAGCGGAAAATGACAACACTAATCCTTACAGAAATATGGTTATGGATGCAATGAGAATGAATCAAGGTAATGTCAGTCAATATCCAATCGTAAAAGAAGAATCTAATGCAGAGGCAACTAGGTTTTTTGATTTGTTGAAAGATTCTGATGAACCATTATGGGATGGCTGCACAAACCACAGTAAATTGTCGGTCGTGGCACAGGTGTTCACCATCAAGTCAGATCACGGGCTAAGTGAGGCCGGGTATGACAAAATTATTGATTGGGCAAGAAGCATTTTACCTGAAGGGAACATGCTGAAAGAGAACTTTTATGTTGCGAAGTCCATGATGAAACCCCTCGATTTAGGATACCAGAAAATTGACACGTGCCCTAACTTTTGCATGTTATACTACCTTGAAAATGCTGAGATGACCGAGTGCATAACATGCGGGCATTCCCGTAACAAACCCAGAACTGGTAGGGGAAAGACTCTAGTGGCGTATAAAAAACTTAGATATTTCCCGATTACACCTAGACTGCAGAGGTTATTCATGTCACCAAGGACTGCTGAGCACATGACAAGGCACCAAACACATGATGCGGTTGATAATGTGATGTTGTATCCTTTTGATGGCAAAGCGTGGAAACGCTTTAACATTGTGCATCTTGACTTTTTAGCTGAATTAAGGAATGTCAGCCTTGGGTTGTGTACAGACGGATTCAACCCATTTGGGTCATTTGCTGCTCCCTATTCTTGTTGGCCGGTTATACTCACAGTTTATAACTTGCCACCGGGAATGTGTATGAGGCCGGAGTTCATGTTTTTATCTACTATCATACCCGGTCCAAGCAGCCCGAGGCGAAATATAGATGTTTGTCTTCGACCATTGATTGATGAGCTAGCGCAGTTGTGGTCCTTCGGAGCTCTAACTTATGATATATAGAGGAAACAAGATTTCCTTATGAGGGCGGCTTTGATGTGGACTATCAATGATTTTCCAACTTATGGAATGCTTTCTGGTTGGAGCACACATGGGAAACTCGTATGTCTATACTGCATGGAAAACAACAAGGCATTCACGCTAGCAAACGGAGGTAAAACTTCTTTTTTTTTTACTGTCACTGTCGCTTCTTGCCACTTAATCACAGGTTCAGAAAGAACATAAAAGATTTCTTTGTTGGCAGAGTTGAAAAAGATGTTGCATCCCTGCGTCTTTCTGGTGAAAAATCGCATCATGTTGTATCAGAGTACGGTGACATTGTGTTTGGCCTTTAATCAGGTAAGCAAAAGTTTCCTAGTTTTGGTTTGACCCATAATTGGGTAAAGCGAAGTATCTTTTGGGAGCTTCCTTATTGGAAGACCAATCTTCTCCGCTATAACCTTGACGTCATGCACATCGAAAAGAACGTGTTTGAGAATATTTTTAACACCATCATGGATGTGAAGGGGAAGACAAAGGACAACATCAAGGCTATAATGGATATAGCTTTATATTGTAACCGTAAAAATATGGAGTTGGTTTATGAGGAGTCACGGGTTAAGAGAAAAACGCACAACTGCTAGTTTACAAATGGCTTAAGAGTTTGCGTTTTCCGGATGGACATGCATCGAACATATCAAGGTTTGTTAACATAGAGGATTGCAGATTGTATGGAATAAAGAGTCATGATTGCCACGTGTTTATGCAAACACTTATCCTATTAGCTTTTCGTGATTTGTTGCCAAAGGGAATATGGGATGCACTGACGGAGATCAGTCATTTCTTCAGAGATATCTGCTCCAGCAAGTTGAATGTTGAGCACATTGAGAGGCTTCAAACGAATATCATCGAGACACTATGCAAACTTGAGATGATATTCCCTCCTTTATTTTTTGACTCAATGGAGCATCTCCATATACATCTACCGTTCGAGGTAAAAACTGGAGGACCGGTTCAGTATAGATGGATGTACCCATTCGAACGGTTAGATATTACAGTTACAATGGAATTCATATCTAAAAGTATTTTATATGTTTTTCTTAATTGGAAATACTTGAATTGTAATTCAATGCAAGTACTTGTTTAATCTCAAGAAAAAGGTTACGAACAAGGCGCATGTAGAGGCTTCGATATCTGAGGCCTATATTGTTGAAGAGATCTCAACATTTATCTTGTACTATTTTGAACCTCATCTAAGAACAAGAATCAATCGCGTTCCACGGCATGATGATGGCGGTGAAGTGCCTTCCAATGGGAACTTGTCAATATTCTCCAATAATGGACGACCCACACCTAAAAATGTCGTAAGAGGAAGATATTTGTCGGAAATAGAATTCAAACAAGCACACAACTATGTTTTATTTAACTGTGATGAGCTGAGACCATTTATTCAGTAAGTTTATATATGTGTAATACAAATTATACTTTGTCATTAATATACTGCTAATTATATATTATGAAATCATACACTCATTATCATTTGCAGGCAACATCGACAATATTTGCTCTCCAATAACTCACAGCTGACCGACTCCTAGATCTTTCAATTACAAGATGAACAATTTGCCACATGGTTCATAACACATGTAAGCACCATTACAAACTCATTCTAACCTGCAAAATTACTGTACGTATGCATGTCATTACAAGATTCTCATTCATTTACCGTTTATTGATGTACATTACATGTATACAAGGTTTATCAAATGGGAAGGAATGCGTCTAAGTCATTGTCTTCATTAAGCCTCGGGCCTGAAAGAAAAGTTAAGTGCTATAATAGGTATTTTGTCAATGGATATGTTTTCCATATTGAAGAATACAGGCAAGGAAGAAAGACATATAACTGCGGTGTTTGTGTTAAAAGATCCATAAGTAGTGAGTTAGAAGTTGACTACTATGGTAGATTAGAAGAGGTCGTCGAACTACAATATCATAGCGAGCAGAATAAAGTGTTTTTATTCAAATGCTATTGGTATGACACGATGGATAGAGGAATCAGAGTTGATACGCACCATGGTATGGTTGAAATCAACTCAAAAGCTAGACTCCACAACATATACGATGTCATTGTTTTCGAAAAGCAATGTCAACAAGTTTATTACACATACACCCCGTCATTTAGAAAGGATCGATCAAGAGTTGATTGGTTGTCCATTTTATAAACGAAACCACGAGGTCATGTCAAGGTTGTTCAGGATGAGAACGAAGACACAAGTGTGCAGGATGAAGTCTTTCAAGTTAGTGAGTTGGTTGAACCATATCAAGTTGCTTCCTTCAATTGAATTGGAAAGAAAATTCAAAATTTTTGTGTTTCCGATGATAATCTTGTTAATGTTGATGTAGAGGAGTGGAATGTTGTTTTGAGCTCTAGCGGACAAGGAAATGTCGATGAAGAAGATGATATCCATAGTGAAGATTGCGATGAAGGTGATGACTATTGAATTGATGACGAAGAAGAAGATAATTCTGACTAACTATCAAAACGAAGCCCTGTGTAAAACCCTTTTCTTCATGTAATTTACATTATGGATGATATATTTTGTAGCACGAAATATATATTTATTGTTTAAGCATTGTTGCTATTGTTCTGTGCGATGGACATTTTATCATTGAATTTTTTGCAGGAAGGTAAATAGAAAATACAAACACAACATCTCTTGTACATTGAACATCCATCGACGTCCATACCGGCATCTCACAGAGAATTCAAAAATAATTACAACAAAATGTCACAATCACCGATGTCCATACCGACGGACCTCCGTCCGTTGGCATCTCACAGAGAGTTTGAAAATAATTACAACAAAATGCCACAATCACCGACATCCATACCGACGGTTTTATCAATGTTAATACTGACGGAATACATCCATCAGTGGCCAAATTTTACCGACAAAAATACCGACGGAATGTGCGAATTCCAAAGGGTGTGAATTGAATGCACCTCTAACCGTGTCAGCTTACTGACAGAATCATCGATGGACCGCGAAAAATATGAAGGGTAGTTAAAAAAATTCGGTGCAAAATTTAAACATTATCGACAGATTTTTAGCAAGCTACCGATGGATTTAATTTAAATAATAATAATTTTATATTTTCATCGATGAATCCGTCGGTAAAACTGGACTATAAGTTCTTGCGTCTGCCCCTTTAGTTCATTTTTTCTTCTCCTCCGTTTCTCACCCAATATTCTTCAAGGTTTCAATTTTTTTCCTCTCAAATCTTCAAGCTTTGTTGAATCTCTAGCAAGCTTGGTTGTGAATCTTCATCCTTTAAAGGTGTGTTTTTTTTTTCTATTTCATTTTATTTTATTTATAGTTATTTTTATGCTTTTTATGTTTTTTGTTTTGTTGAATTTTTTTGTAATGTAGATAAATTTTTTGTTTCAACACATTATTAAGGTATGCATATTTCTTCCCTAAAGTCTATAGTTTTTTTTTTAATTTATTGAATATTTTTTATTGTTGTATTGGACATAATTGTTATTAGTTAATTTATTGAATATTTGTTGTTAATTTTGAATTTATCTTAGAATTAGTAATTGCATATGTTGGAAATAATTAGTAATTTTACTCTATTATTGCATGATTTGTGTTTAATTATTTTCATTGTTTTTAATTGTTAGTTTATAATTCTTTTTTAATTTATTGAATATATTTTATTGTTGTATTGACATAATTATTTAATAATTTTTTGAATTAATATTGTTAATGTTTAATTTATCATAGAATTCAGTAATTGAATATGTTGGAAGAATTATTAATTTTACTCTATTATTGCATGATTTGTGTTTAATTGTTTCTATTTATTTTTAATTTATTGTTTTGTTGTATTGGCATAATTATTGAATAATTTGTTGAATTGTAATTGTTAATGTTGAATTTACCTTAGGATTAGTAATTGAATATGTTGAAATAATTAGTATAGATTGGGTCAATTGGTTGTGGCTATTGTTAATATTTGCAGGTTTGTGGATTTGGGATATTATCCTAGTATAGGAGGTGCTGCTGAATTTTTTTTTAACATTTGAATTTAATTATATAATTATTTATATAAAATTGGTTAGATGCACAAAATGAAAACCAGAGCTTCACGTCCGGATCGCATCAAGTTCGTCTAGCAGCGAGGAAGATATTTCCTTAGGTGCCTCTCAAGAAGAGGCACCTACATCACTTGCGCCGTCAACTGATGTTGCCTCTTCTAGCGTTGTTTCACATCGCAAAAGCGGCATGCCTTCGCAGCGGAATCAATTTTACGGACGATCAATGTAAGTTTGTTAAGGTTTTAGTTTTTTTTTTTAAAAAAAAAATTTAAAACACAATTTATGAAGTCACTATTTTAATTAATTTCATTTCTTTTCAGGTTCACAAACATTGAGGCCGCTCGAGTAATATTATCGGCGTTTAAATCATCGATGGAGATTCCATTATTTCAATGAAGTCAGATATCCAAGGCATCCTGAATGGATGCCTCAAATCAATGCATGGTTTTCCAGATTTTAGGTTCGTGTTAATATATAATTTTCAGCTTATTTCTAATAAATTTCTTAATATAATTGTAAATAAATTATTAATATTTAAAAAAATTATTTTTTATACATAGAATCGATTTTTGCTGGATGAGGAACATAACACTGTTGTGAGGAGGGTGTGGAAAAATCACGCGGCAACTAGGTAACATCGAAAACAATACAACTTTTTTTTTTACAAAAAAACTTTATGTTTTGAAATGTAATTTTTGCTTACGTGAAGTAGGTTGCGTGATTTTTGGTACGAAGCCCAAAAAAAGGCAAAAAAAATGCAAGGGATAGGGGGTTCCAAGGCTGGAACGATGTTGCGGTTTGAAGGGATTTCAAACTGATATACATCCCGGAGGATATATGGTCGCACTATCTTCAGCACGTGACATGTTTGAGCGGTTCACACAACACTCATAGTCCAGTGCTGGCAACCGGAATCGGCCAATTCATGGCTCGGTCACAACGCACATCGGCGGCTTTGTTCCGTTTGCTGCACATGCGAAACGGATGGTAAGATTAATTTAAATGAAATATATCATTCAATTAATTTGTTGTTAATAAATTTTTTTCATTATAGGCTACATCTCTTGGACGTGAGCCGAGCCCTATGGAGCTATTTGTGGAGACGCACATGCGGAGTCAAGATCGCCAAAAAGGGGTGCAACAGTTGATTGACAGCCGTGCTCAACATTTTGTGGTATGTTTGTTCAACCATTTTATTTTGTAAGTTATTATTATGTTTATTGAATTGAATATGATGATTATTTTTTTTATTTTCAGGATACCTATAATAATCGGTTGAGGGAGAGTTACGGGTCGATCCTTTGATCCATCTGGAATTCGATCCGGATTTGTGGATGGAGGCTGGATCGTCAGGTGGACCCAATAAAAATTGAGTTTACGGGCTCTCCAACACTACGACCGACAACTTGCGGTCAGCCCGTAGTGCTTCAACCGTCGGGAGCTCCCAATCAGTATCGAGCTCCCAATCTAAGGGGTTCGTGGCCTTGCAGCAACACACGGCTCTGCTCACCGAAAAGTACGACCACCTATCAGAGGCATACACACAACTCGTAGAACAACAAAGAGTGGCGTCTGAACGACAAAGAGCGGAGTCTGAACAACACAGAACGGAGCGACAGCGGAGTATGCGGCCAGCTTCGTCAAATGGTCATGAACATGGCACAAGGTGGAACACATATAATAGCCAGCATTTTTAAAATTTCATTTAATGTTTTTTTGACACACATTCATTTTGTAATGCTTTTGTTTTTGATGCTTAATATAAATTTTATTTGCATAATTGGTTTTTATTACCATTAATTTATATCATTTATATTATGTTACAGAGAGATTTCCGACGGAATTAACATTAGACAGTAGCCGAGACCATCACGACAAATTTGCAGACGGATAAATTCGGTTGGTATTTTTATGACTTATTCCGTTGGTGTTTTAACTTACCGATGAATTGACGGACGAATATATTTGGTCGGTATTTATACCGACGGAAAGTAACCGTCGTGAGTAATACCACCGACGGATTAAAATCTGTCAATTCCCGCCTGTTAAAACCGTCGGTAACAACGATATAACGAAATGTGGAATCAGACGAAAGGTAAGCGACCAACGCCTAATCACACACCGACGGAATATTGCCGTCGGTAAAACTGTGAATTCTTGTTGTGTATAGTCAACCTCCTTGTGGTTCGACACCGGTCTTACAAGGTTATTTATTACTTCGACAACTTGGAAGAAGACATTAATCTTTTGGTCGTGTCAGAAGTAATGACCTTTGGTGAGTGGGGTTGTCTACACTGAAGTAATGGCCTGCCAATGGGTTATAATATTGACAAAGGACCTTGATAACAAGTTATAATAGCTGATAAAGAGTTACAATAGTTGCAATGTGTGTGTGTGGACCTTTACTTGTTAAGTCATTGTTAGCTTACTCCTCCCTTCTCCCTCTCCTTATTTTCCCTTTGCGGACAGGTAAAAGATTAATAGAGGTGTGAATGGGTTTCAAGCTATGGAGTATATATCATTAGTTTAAGTTCTTAGTTGAGCTGAAAGATTTATTCAATGAAGAACATCTTTTGACTTGTTATTAGACATTTATTATTAATATTTTTTAGGATTTGTAATAAAATTGATGTTGTTAATTGATAATTTATGAACATACATATACAAACCGTTTGGGAATGCGTTTTCCCAAAAAAATAATTTTTTTTTGCTAAAATTTAATACGGTTTGTATGTTTTAGATCGTTTTGATGTGCTGATGTCAAAAATAATTTTTAAAAAAATAAAAAAACATCATTGGCATGCATTTCGGCACAAAAAATTATTTGAAAAAAACCACTACCACACTGCCAAAAATACTCATAGTTAAGACATTTTGGTTTAACATTTGTGGTTTTTGATGAACTTCGTAAAGTTAGCTTTTGTATTATCTAGGGTTGAATGCTAGATGATACAAGTGTATTTATGTTTAGTTTTGGGCATGAAAAAATTGTTTTATGCAAAGACAAATAGTTTTCATTAATCTATTTGTATAAAATATATTATATTGTTGTATGTTTGAATGATTAGTCATTAATTATGAACAATCATAATATTAACAACATAACATATTCATTGCAATCTCATGAAAGCAAGACAAATGTTTATTATGATGGTCATGTCTTTAATAATTATTAAAACAGAAAACAATCAATATTTCTATCCGCAATGTCCTTGGAAACATGAAAATCATAGGTATGAATTAAATAAGCATACTTAACATCCAATATATATTGTTTTACAAATAAATCTCTCAAAAAAAAAAAAAAATGAACCATGATCAAGTGAGCATGCGTGCCAATTCTTAAAGAATAAAAGGATACATGAAAACTCTAATTATAGTTTTCATCAATCCAAATAGTTTTATATATCAAACTCTAAAGTACCATTGCTACACACACGTTTACTTATATTTTACTATATTATTATTATTATTATTATTATTAGATAGTAATTCAACTCAAAATTGATCTAGAACTTGACTCTACAATGATAGAAGCTCTTCAAATTTTACAATAATTAGATATTTACTCATAATAATGCATTCATAAAATGACCAAAAACATTTATATTGATTTAAAGTCTCTCTTTCTCTTTTATTAAACTCTGTCCACCACCACCAACCCCAAAGGAAATCCACAAATCATTACTATATTATACAGAACATTAATCCTTTATCAATTCCCAAATTTCACACTAAACCCATCTTCTCTAGTGGTTCTTGCCAATTTTTTCAACAAAGTACAACGCAAACGATGGGTGGGGCGGAGAATTGGACGGCTAGGAACGAAGGAAGGTACAATTATTGGAGTTAATGGTACACGTGGCATTCACATAGTAAACAGGTGAATCATGATTCAAGAAAGTGATGGCAAGTTTCGGGTTTGGCAACTTGTAAAGGGCGGCGTGTACGGCGTCACTTTCTCAAGAAATTTTTAAGGGCGAGAAGATGAAAAAGTTTGCTCGACCGGTATTTCCGGTGAGAAAGAACAAAATACGTGTCAACATCAGGTAACTTCCAGCGATCGGAAAACCTCCTCGCTCGTGACTCTCCAATTACTTTATCTTAATAAACGACTTGGGGCCCATATACTAACTTTAATCACTTTATTAAAGGCATTCCTCCAATGCTCCACTCGAGCCACTCCTTTTTACAATGTTACAACGTCATGCTCAAAGTTTTCAGTTTCTTACAACGTTTGTTATAAAAAAAAAAGTTTAAGGAAGAAATGGCTGCCGACAATGCATTCTTGCCCAATGATGCTCCATGGTTCAGACATGTTTGGTGTCAATCCCTCCTATCTAGCTCATGATCGAACGTTTAGGAGTTAATTACTACAACGATTAACCCAAATCAATGCTTATTAGCATTCCAATTAGAGATGTGACTGAGTGGAATCAAGTCAAGTGTTATGATACTCAAGAGTGGCCCACATAAATTAAATCAAGCACAAGTTAAGCTTCGATATCATATTAAACTTTAAAGTAGAATTCAAATTTGATTTATTAATTTTTCGCTTGTTTATGAATACAACAAGTCAAATAAATAGGATTTTTTAATACAATAATTATTTTTAAATTGATTCTCTTATCTTAATCTCATGTGTTATCTTCGATTTAAATATAAAACTCCCTCAGTATATTATCTGATGTGATTTTCAAGTTATTTTGTGATGCAAACCCCGTGATCATATGGTCATATAACCCATATGCTGGAAAAACAAACCCTGAAAAGTTATAAAATCAGGTTTGATAGGAATATGATATAAAAATTATCTAAATCAAAGCACCAATACTATTGAAATGAATCTCTACCTAATGAATATTAATTTGTGAATTGAAAAAATAAAAAAGACGCCACAAGACCAGTTATACATTAACAAGTCAAACTTGTTTTTTTTTTTTTTTTCCTAACAAAGAGAAAAGTGGTGCATCAAGCAAAACAAAGGTTTATTCAAAACATTATGGATAAAAAAACAAATCTAAGTACAAGTTAAATAATCATATTTATACTAGGTTGAAAAATATATGCTTAACAATTATGGAAAAGTAATAAAAGAGTTATAAATAAAATAGAAAAAAATCATAAATCAACTAGAAAACTTATATAAATTATGTGTAGTTTCTTCTAAACATTATTTCAAGAACTTTATGATCTTTGATTGACTTGAAATTCTAATCATGTATACAAAATGACCTCTAGAAAGTTTTAGTAAAATTTTAGTCCGATCCAACGGTCAGATCAAAACTTATTCTTATTAGCGTAAAACTATACAATAGAAAAAATCAACCCAAAACCAACTTTAATTATCTTAAATAAGCATAAAAATCTTTCTAATAACTCATGCCCTTTAGTTTCTTTATAGAAGATGAAAACTCCTAAAGTATTCTATCATTAAATACTGCATCTCTCGTTTTCTTGCGTAGTTAGGATACATAAAAAATCCTTGCAAGAATTTTTTTTTAAAATATTAAAGAATCATTACCACGCTTGAAAATATTATTCTTGCCAATTAAAAATCCTATAATAACTAGAAAACTCTAAAAAATAAGCTACTAAATATCCTTGCATCATTAGGAAAAGTGTCCTTTCCAAATAAGAAATTTATAAGTCAAAATGCAATAAATACTAATAAAACCTGTATTGGATCTACTGATCTATACCACAAGATCTTTTTAAAATTCAATTGATCTGAAATTATAACTCAATATAAAATAACATGTCTTGAAACTTATGATAAAATCTTAGTCTAATTCAATGGTCGGTAGAGTTATGATCAACAATGTAAAACTGGACAGGAGATATAACTATATTAGAATTTGATTTTTCTTGTTCAAGCTTTTCTTGTATCATATCGCTTTGCATTCATAATATAATATAAAATATTGTTTGTAGTTATATTTTTTTAAAAATATATTTTAACTTTCCAAACAAACCAAGTTGATATATACAACTTGTTCATGAAGGTAATCAAGCTTTAAAATTGTGACTAAACTTGATTTGTTTATCTAGAAAGATCGAACTTGAACGAATACTCTAATGAATCGATTTTGAATCAAAATTGAGAAGTGGGGTTCGTTTTAGAACCCCAATTTTCAATACAAAGATTGAATCATAGTATAAATTCTAGATAATTGCATCTACGAGAGCACGGTGATACACAATTGTGTTGACTCCTGCAGGGACTAGTGTTAATAGATCTGATCTTCCAGAGACGGTGGAAAGATAGCTAAATGGGTGGCTATAAAATAAACTTCGAGGGGTCTAGTGATAGAAATGCTACGAAGGCAATATTGGCATGGCTAGCATGAGGTGAGGTTATGGGAGCTTTTGTTCCTTAAAAGTACGAGACTTTTGCACCAAAAGAAAAGGCTGTTGATCATTGAAGTTGATGCTAGCATGTATTAGTAGAATATATTTTAATGTAAAATGCACCGCAACATTTTATACATGTACTTACTTTCATTTATATAATTTTAAATTATTTTACAATTTCAATAAAATATTAAGCTTGAAACGATTCCTAGAAAGTAAAACGAAATACAAATTTAAATTGCCACCTATATAAATAGATACATTTGTCATGTGTGTAACTAATAAAACAAAATTTTGAAATATTAACAAATTTAAAAAAAAGTTCTTAAATAAAGAATTTTAAAACAAATTTCTTATGATAAGTTTATCGTTTATTATTTTTAATTAAACTAATTTTAAAAAAACTTAATATGAGATAAATATATTTAAAATCCCTATTTATTTGAAATTTTATCATATTATATCAATTAAAATATGCGCCATTTATAATCTTGTTATTTACAATTAGATTCTTTTCTAATAAAATTATTAAATTATGCGATACAATTTGTAATATTTTAAAATTGAATAACAATTCAACATTAAAACTCAAATATTGTATTAACAATGTAAAATAAATTGTAAGATATAATGTTGTTTTTTTTACTTTTAACCTTTCAAAATTTCAAGATTCCAATATCGCACACGTAGAAACATAAAAACAACAATACAAATAAGTTAATACCTAAAAATTAAAATTTAATTATCCACGTAATACAAGACATTGCTTAAAAAATGCATTTTCTTAAAAAAATAAAAAGCTATTTTAAAGGATAATATATATATATATATATATATATATAATATATATATATATATATATATATATCACGAGAAACCACTACCAGGCAGGCACCATAATTAACAACACAATATGCACTTCCCATTCATTCATTTTTTTTTTACAGTACATTACTCTCTCTCAACAAACTAATATTTACATAGTGAAGTTGACAAATTAGTATAATAAAGCTGGAAAAAAAAAAAAAAAACCCTACTCATGCTCCCATATATCTTACCATCGCCAACTTCTTTTGCTCATTTCAGCTGTATCTCCCTATATCACTTATTTCTTTTGTTCTAAATAAATATATAGAACATTTGATCAGTGCCCAACACCGGCCTCAGGGTACAAAGGCTCAGATGTTAGCAACTTCGTAGCATAAAGAGACAGTGATGCTCTTGATCATAATATATAAGATGGTAATAACTTAAGGTAGTTTGCTATAGTAATAATATATTATTTTTTGATGGACGTCGGTCACCACTATATTGATATATTTGCTGTAGTCTTCTTCATCACTAGCTAGCTAGTATTCTATGATATATCCTCCCATGGGAGATCTGTGTGGAACCCCCTTCCTCCTCTTGGCAGTCCTATGATTATTCATAGCACTTGGAGGTGGGGTTGAGGGTGTAAAGCTCTGTACTTTGCTTCTAGCACCTCCGTTGCCGGTGCCTTTCATTGATTCTTCAGTGTCTGAGCCATCCATCTCCTTGTACCTCTTCTTCTTCCTAAAATTCTTTGATGTTCCAACAATCTGAAATGTTATTCAATTAGAACTGGCACAGCGATGTTGAGCATGAGAAAAGTAATTATAGCGGAAGGACCTTCTTTTAATAAGAAAAGACAAATCGATATATCGAGCTAGGTTTACTCGATCTAGCTGCACTGAAGGTTTGTAAGGCTCGGGCTCTCCTCCTCCTCCTCCTCAAATAAATGAAGAATTAAATGTTTTTCCATTAACTTCTGAGGGGGAGGGGGTTGGCGGAGTGTTGACAAGAAGAAAGCACTATAAAGCTCTTAATTTCCATGGGTGAAAATATTCCGAAGTAAATTAAACAAAGTCAATACGGAGGTAAGACAAGAGAAAAAAGCAAACCATTTAATTTAATCTATGAAAAGAAAAATATTGATTAATATCTTAGTTGACAAAAAAGCAAAGGAGTGGAAATAAAAATAAAATAAAAATGGAAATATGTGCGGGCGTGTTTCACCTTGCAACCAAGAGAGCAAAAACTGAAGGAATCCAGGAGGCTACGCTCACAGACATGGCAAGTGTTGGTAACACCTTTACCAGGCCTAGGCTGAGGCCTCTCATTCAAGAACACAATTCTAGCACTGTTGATAATGTATGTCTGGACTCCTGTTATGTCCAAGTATTTCTGAATTTCAGACACCCTAATCACATCATGGTATGATGACCTCCTTATCTACAAGAAGACAACGACAAAATGCCATCAATGGGTAATTTGATTAAACCATAATAGACAAAAATCATGTGCTGGATGCCCTTTTCTCAATTAAAAAAACAGAAAAAAGCCATGGATTCAGGATTGAACACACCAAATCAAAGAGAAACATGCCATTGCTGAAACCGATGCAAATTCTTGTGACTTCGGACATATCATTAGATGAGAGACACGGGGATATCTTGGGAAGAAGGAACAGTGCATCGTGATGACTGCAGTGTTTGTGTTTGTGTGTGTGTGTGTGTGTATTGCTACTTAATTTTAAAAAATGGTGAATAAAATCCTTAGCACCTGGCACATACCTGAATAGCTCTATGGTCACTGTGGAGTGAAAGACAAACAGAACAAAGGGCACCGTTCATGCAATCCAAGCAGTACATATTGCATTCGCTCTTATGAGCATCAGCATGAAGCTTGCATTGAACAAAGAAGCTTGTTTCAAGAAGTGGATGCAGCCATGGTGGCCACTTGATGTCTTCTTTATGATCATCAACATCATCATCAGGACCACCACCTCCCTATAATATATATACTCAAACAAGATTAACATAGATTTGATTTCTGCACCGTTTGTAATCAAGAAATAGTTAAAACACAAGATGGACACAAACCACATACATACGTATGTGGTTAGATGTTAATCTTGTGTTCTATTTCTTGATTACAGATGCTGCTACTCCCAACAAGATATATAAATGTGAGATACAGCACTAGTGGTAGCCAATTAATTATAATTACCATGATTCTTCTGATGTTGGGTTTGATTTCTCTCACAGTGGTCTCTTGATCATTGATGATCATCTATGGACGGTTTTGGAGAAAGAAAAGAGAGCTTTTTGTCACAGAAAGAGAGAGAGAGAGAGACAGATAGAGAGAGGTGGGGGTAGGAGATTGTAGTGGTGGGTGGTGGATGAGGTGTGGGAGGTGCTTATCTTTGTGCTTAAAAGTCTACCACCGAACCTCTACATCCGAACCTAAACCAAAAAATTAGATGCGTTTGGTCCAAGGAACTCACCATTAATTCTTCTTCATTTCTTTTCCTTTTTCCTTTGGTCCATTTTGTTTTTGTTAGACTTTCTAATTTGAAAATTAATATTTGCATTTTTTTCTTCTTGTTTTTTTTAATCAAAGTTCCGTGGATAGTTTAAATCCACTTTAACTAATTCTTTACAATTTTTAAATTAATAATAATGTAATTTTTAAATTAATAATAATGTAAGTTTTCAATAATCCTAATATTTATATATTTAA
This sequence comes from Populus alba, assembly GCF_005239225.2. NCBI lineage: Eukaryota > Viridiplantae > Streptophyta > Magnoliopsida > Malpighiales > Salicaceae > Populus > Populus alba. The sequence continues at coordinate 13,324,251 of NC_133302.1, read as the reverse complement.
ACTAATAATTTTTTAAAAATAAATTTAAAAATTGTACTATATCAAAATAATATTTACATTTTTTTTTCTTTGCTCGTACATCACAACTAGGTTTTGGTGGTCTTGACACATGGGGAAGTGGATGATTAAGCAAAACCAGAAAGATGCCACGTGTTGGACATTTGTATACCGTATGGTGCCGAGGTGGGACTTTGGTATTGCCACCCAAAAGAATAAAACAGTGCTTCGCAATGTGGGGAAAAAAGAAAAAAAGAGCACCTGACAATAAGGAGAACTTGTGGATGCTGTTAGGTACAGAATAAAATAATTTTGTTGGATTTGTTTATTGGCTAGATACCAAGTTATAATTCTACGTATATTATTCCAATTTGTTCCAATGTTTATGTTATTTTAGGCGTTCTTTATCTATGTTTTCGTGAAATATGGTTTTAACTAACAATTCTGGAAAGATGAAAATATTTTAGAAAAAAGCTATCTTTTGTATTAAATTATGGATGCCACCACTAAATCTTTTCTTTCTCAACACTTGTTTTTCTTGCATGCTACACATCAAATAATTATTTTTCAAATAGTTTTATTAACACAACTAAAGAATGAGAAAATAACATTTTTCCTAAAACATATTTGAACGGTGTTATTCACACTCCATAATTTACCTTTATTATTTAAATTTATAAACATACTCAATTTTTAGATTTTTTTTCCCAAATAGTGACACTGAATATATATATATATATAAAATATAATTAAAAATAAAATATTTTCATTTTGTGATTCAGATACATTAAAGTTATGTTTTACTAAATCCTATTATCGTCAGATTTAACTTTTTCAAGAACTTTAATTTTCTCCAATAAATTAACTTCCATATTAAATGACAACAAAATTATATATCAATTAAGAGTTTAATAAGACTCTTGTTATATAAATATAGGCTTTTGGTCTCCAGCCTTACATATTATTATATAAACTTGCGGCTGATACGATCCAAACAAGGTTAAATTTGAATTTTAGCATAAAAATTTATGTTATCTAGTTTTACGCTATCAAGCATAACTTTCAACACTATTGTTAGATCAGACTAAAATTCTCACAGGAATGTGTAGACATACTGTTCTATGTTAGGGTAAAATTTTAGATCAATTGATATTCAAGAAGGTCTTGCAATATAGATCGGAATAGATTATACGAATTTTGTTATTTGCTTCCTTTTGACTTCTAGACTTTGTATTTGGCAATGATTGTTTTCCAACTTTTTTTTTTTTGGAATTTCTTAGTTATACAAGGATTTTTAATGGCTCGTTACATAATTTTCAAGTGTGACAAAGATTTCAAAATCATTTTCTTACAATGATATCTTATTCATCCTAGCTACATAATGAAAAAAGATCGGTGGTATTTAATGACAGATTTGTTAGCTTATTTTGGCTAGTTTGCTAATCTTTTAAGGAAGGTTAAAAGAAGATAATAAGAGTTTCCATGCTTTGAGAGTATTATTTAAAGTTACAATTAATTATCCTAGAAAAACAAGAAAACTAAAGAGATGACAACATCCACAATCAATTTCTAGCTTATTTTGCTTATAATGAGGTAACAAAGATCTTAGTATTTCTAGGATGAAAATTTCATTCATGACATTATTTAAACTAAGAAATTTATTTATCTTAGGATATTTTGTTTAATTAGATGCAACACTTTAGTTTATGTGTCAGATTTATTATTTTTATGTTTGGGCTTAGTTAACACTGAGTTTATTAGCCCATAAGTTCTGGGTCCATTAAGGTTTTTAGTTATATAAGGTTGTGTAAGCTAAAGTTTTTAATAGTAATGAATTTATGAAATAAACTCGTTTTTTACATAATGCAACAAGTATTCTTTGCTGTGATAAAGAACAAATTTGACTTATAAAAGAAAAATTATCTTCGTAACGTCATCCTATATTTCTCGTTCACGAATTGCTATTCGTTGGATGGGGATTCTAGATTCCAATAGTGTTAAGAGTTGTATGGTTGACTTAGAACAAATTTGACTTATAGAAAAAAAATTATCTTCGTAACGTCATCCTATATTTCTTGTTCACGAATTGCTATTCGTTGGATGGGGATTCTAGATTCCAATAGTGTTAAGAGTTGTATGGTTGTGTATGGATTATGTGACCACGTGAGCATAAGGTTCATATCAGTTGGTATCAAACTTGTTTTGGCTTTCAAGAATTCATTATAAATCTCATTTTAGGTTGTGTGACACCACATAATCAGCAGGTTCCATCAAAATGCTATGATGTGATTTCAAAAAATCATATTAAATATATCTTCAGAAAGCCAAATCAAATATCACAGCAATCACATTGCTCTTCTTTAGCCCATACCGTATCTGTAAGTTCAACGGTTATTAGTCTTGTACTTGTGCCTCCCCACTGTTATTTCGTGCAATAGATTCTATGTTTATGCTTAAATAAAATATATCATATAGGAAAGATGCTAATTGCGTTATGACAAGATCCGAGGTGGTAATTGTCTAAGAATCACATGTGTTCAAATAGCGCTTTATTGGATGATCAGTGTGATGACCAATCCTAACGATAAGATACATGTGAATAAAATATAGCTAAGTGAGTGAATCCAAATGAGGTCCCAGTTGATCCTTTTTGCAGTTGAGGTCATGCCCTCACACATTCTCTTACCACCAATAAACAATTACACTATGATAGAGAATCTTTTCACTTCAAAATTAATCCATGCTTCCAGTTCTAGTAATATAATCTTTAATAATAGTAATGTACATTTTGTTTTTATTTTCATGCAAGTTACTAGATGTCAAAAAATCATTTTAACCTAATAACTTAAGCTTTTAGGTGATGTTCTAAGATATGATTTATATTATTCTCTTACATATCCCCTCAAATAAAAGCCCTTTAGGCTTGAAACTTGCACAAACCAATATTACCAAGTACTTAATTTTTTATCACGTAAATGGGAATGGTGAGATTCAAACTCATGATCGTTTGGTCATCAAGGCTCTGATACCATGTCAAAGAACCATCTTAACTCAATAGCTTAAGCTTTTAGATGATATTTCAAGATATAATTTATATTATTATTTAATATTATGGCTCATGAGCCCTTCCTGCATTGTTCTAAATTTCTTCTTTAACATTTCATTACTAGTTTTTAGCTTTCATTATCCACCACACGTGTACATACAGAGCTTACTTTAGCTCTTTGAAGCTCCTTTCTTTATTACGATGATGATCGAAGAGCTCTTATAACCCTTTAAGAAGATTTGTGCAAATTCTCAACCGCTGCAATGTCTCTACAACTCATATTATCAGCCACTTCATTGATTACGTGAGGATCTCCAACCTCATCAACTACCATCGAAAGCCACTTGATTTTTATTGTGAGTTCTAATCCCAATTGTGGGAAACACTTCGACCTCCAAATTTGTTTTTTCTTTTATATTTTCCTTTGTAACTTCATTAATTAATTTTTTTTTCATGAATATATTTATTAGTTCTTTTTTTTAAGGAGAATTGATGTAATTGAAACCTAGTCTTCATCTTGTAGGTCCCATTTTGTATTGAGTTGCAAACAATTTTTTTTGTTAAAAATATAAGTGAAACTCAATATCAAATATGCTTTTAGTCAACAAGCAATAACTCTTTTTAATTCATCAAATCTTTTATATATATAGTTTTTTTTCTTGATATAAATTATTAGATTGTAGAAGAAAGAGTGACATACTAAAAAGTTTGGATGCATGGTCTCACTCATCTAGCCTTAACGTACCAAGTAAAGATGCACTAAATATATTAGTCTCATAAAATTAACTAAAATGCAATTTAAAATGATAAGTAACTAAAATTGAGATTTTTTTGGTGATCCAATCTAACTAAAAACAACTTAAAGTGCTAAGAAAACAAGAGAAATCAATTCTAAAAATTAAGAGGCAAATTCAACAAAATATAAAATATAGAGAGAAGAATTTTTTACTCTATAAGAAGTATACCTCAAAGGTAATTAAATATCAATCATTGATTTAAAAGTGTTTTCTAATTTGATTTGTGAAAATAAACAAATCAACCATGAAAAACAACAACTTTGTTTTACCTATCCTTAGTTTTTAGTTAATCTAGCATTTGTACATCAATTAAGCTTAATTATATAATAACCTTCATTAAGCATTCTTGATCTTAATGACGTTACAACCCTAAGATCAAGATGGGTGTAATTTATTCATGATAGTTAATTTAATCAAGACTTATATTTTCTAAGTAAAAAATTATCAAACATAGGATCAAAAATTAGAAACTTCTACTACTCTTAGTTAATTAGCCATGCATCCAACATAAACTAATCAATAAAAATATATTTGAAACAAAAAAAACATATGATGCATATCATATAGAATTTTGGTCATCAATTATCAAGTTTAATCATAAAAAAATGTAAGATATTCATATATCATAATTAAATATAGAATAATTTTAAGGTCAAGTCTTGATGATAATTTAAGATCCAAAAGTACTAACCTCTTAAAATTAAAAACTAAGTTTTGCATGAAATTCAAGATTAATGCCACCTTGAACAAGGAAAAAGAAAAAAAATTGTAACGAAATAATTCTTCTCCTTCTCCTAACCTATGTTCTAAATGTTCTTCCTATTTTCTTTTAGGCTTAGGGTCATCCATGTGTCTATAAGGAGGTGGAGAAATTTTTTAGTTAACAATTAATTCCTAACTAAACTACTTTAAGGTTTCCCATTTCATTGCTAATTCTGTTGGGAATTAAAAAAACCAAAACACCGACAGTATTACAGACAGCGAAGCGCCCTTATATGGTTGGTTTGTGGCCTGGTTTTCTATGGCTATCACTACATGGCTAAGGATGGGATCCTCATTGCTTGCCCTGTCTATCCTCATTGCTTGCCCTATGATTAAGTATATATACCCAAGTCTAAGAATTTCTTCATGGACAAGGAGAACATATTATTGGTCGACAAATTTGTGATTTACCGTTAGCTAGCTATGGTGGTTATTGGTTATTGTGTCATGAAATTGTTGCTGTGTCATGCATATTATTGGTGGAGATTTTGTGATGGGTAGTGTCATTGGGATAAAAAATGATGTTTGCTCTACATTAAAAAATCGAATGTGAATAAAACAAATTATATGCATGAAAAGTTTGTGTACATGGCTCTTGGAAACCCAATAAAATACATAGAATGCGTGCAGGGTTAGAAATAAACTGTGTCTTTAGAAATTGTAATCATCTAGATTGACCCATCATCAAGTTATTAATTTTTTTTTAGAAATTTTGTGCCCCGTCATCAAGTTAGTCACACCCATACATATTACATAGATGTGTATGTGTTTGTTTATTCCATGTTTACTTACAAGTTGTTCTCCTTTTTTGTGATAAATGTAAATCTTTGTCTTATATATATTTGCTTTTTTTTCCTATTCCTTTTAGATAAATTCTAACCCAAGAAATTTGGCACCAATAAATGATGGAATAAGCTTGAATGGTTATTTTATTGGTTAGTATAGGTAGGTAATAATTGAATAGCTTAATTGTAAATCGCTTTCTATATCTTAAATGTCTTAGATAACATTCCATTAAGATATTGTTAAAAAAATTAAAGACAATAACTTTGTTTGTTGATAGAGTTTAACCATGGTGTTCTTAAAAAATGCATGTGATTTTGTCTTTGGTTTTGGTAAGGAGACCATTAAACCAATATGAGGTTATTTCTTAGATTAACTTTAACCAACCTTGGAAGTTTTATGTTGTCGGGGTTCAATCAATATCTATTGAGCTTGATTTTAGCCAAAACAGATTAACCCATGTTTGGTTTATAATAGCAAATGATGCTTAATTGGAGTATATTTTGGGTCTAGTTTGAGACTTAATTATATATGTTGGTTTGGACAATATCAGGTCCTATTTGGTCTAGGATAACAAAAGTGTTTTATAATTTGATTTGTGAAAATAAACAAATCAACCATGAAAAACAACAACTTTGTTTTACCTATCCTTAGTTTTTAGTTAATCTAGCATTTGTACATCAATTAAGCCTAATTATATAATAACCTTCATTAAGCATTCTTGATCTTAATGACGTTACAACATTAAGATCAAGATGGGTGTAATTTATTCATGATCGTTAATTTTAATCAAGACTTATATTTTTCTAAGTAAAAAATTATCAAACATAGGTTTCAAAAATTAGAAACTTCTACTACTCAGTTAATTAGCCATGCATCCAACATAAACTAATCAATAAAAATATATTTAAAACAAAAAAACATATGATGCATATCATATAGAATTTTGGTCATCAATTATCAAGTTTAATCATAAAAAAACGTAAGATATTCATATATCATAATTAAATATAGAATAATTTTAAGGTCAAGTCTTGATGATAATTTAAGATCCAAAAGTACTAACCTCTTAAAATTAAAAACTAAGTTTGCATGAAATTCAAGATTAATGCCACCTTGAACAAGGAAAAAGAAAAAAAAAATTGTAACGAAATAATTCTTCTCCTTCTCCTAACCTATGTTCTAAATGTTCTTCCCTATTTTCTTTTAGGCTTAGGGTCATCCATGTGTCTATAAGGAGGTGGAGAAATTTTTTAGTTAACAATTAATTCCTAACTAAACTACTTTAAGGTTTCCCATTTCATTGCTAATTCTGTTGGGAATTAAAAAAACCAAACACCGACAGTATTACAGACAGCGAAGCGCCCTTATATGGTTGGTTTGTGGCCTGGTTTTCTATGGCTATCACTACATGGCTAAGGATGGGATCCTCATTGCTTGCCCTGTCTATCCTCATTGCTTGCCCTATGATTAAGTATATATACCCAAGTCTAAGAATTTCTTCATGGACAAGGAGAACATATTATTGGTCGACAAATTTGTGATTTACCGTTAGCTAGCTATGGTGGTTATTGGTTATTGTGTCATGAAATTGTTGCTGTGTCATGCATATTATTGGTGGAGATTTTGTGATGGGTAGTGTCATTGGGATAAAAAATGATGTTTGCTCTACATTAAAAAATCGAATGTGAATAAAACAAATTATATGCATGAAAAGTTTGTGTACATGGCTCTTGGAAACCCAATAAAATACATAGAATGCGTGCAGGGATAGAAATAAACTGTGTCTTTAGAAATTGTAATCATCTAGATTGACCCATCATCAAGTTATTAATTTTTTTTAGAAATTTTGTGCCCCGTCATCAAGTTAGTCACACCCATACATATTACATAGATGTGTATGTGTTTGTTTATTCCATGTTTACTTACAAGTTGTTCTCCTTTTTTGTGATAAATGTAAATCTTTGTCTTATATATATTTGCTTTTTTTCCTATTCCTTTTAGATAAATTCTAACCCAAGAAATTTGGCACCAATAAATGATGGAATAAGCTTGAATGGTTATTTTATTGGTTAGTATAGGTAGGTAATAATTGAATAGCTTAATTGTAAATCGCTTTCTATATCTTAAATGTCTTAGATAACATTCCATTAAGATATTGTTAAAAAAATTAAAGACAATAACTTTGTTTGTTGATAGAGTTTAACCATGGTGTTCTTAAAAAATGCATGTGATTTTGTCTTTGGTTTTGGTAAGGAGACCATTAAACCAATATGAGGTTATTTCTTAGATTAACTTTAACCAACCTTGGAAGTTTTATGTTGTCGGGTTCAATCAATATCTATTGAGCTTGATTTTAGCCAAAACAGATTAACCCATGTTTGGTTTATAATAGCAAATGATGCTTAATTGGAGTATATTTTGGGTCTAGTTTGAGACTTAATTATATATGTTGGTTTGGACAATATCAGGTCCTATTTGGTCTAGGATAACAAAAGTGTTTTATAATTTGATTTGTGAAAATAAACAAATCAACCATGAAAAACAACAACTTTGTTTTACCTATCCTTAGTTTTTAGTTAATCTAGCATTTGTACATCAATTAAGCCTAATTATATAATAACCTTCATTAAGCATTCTTGATCTTAATGACGTTACAACATTAAGATCAAGATGGGTGTAATTTATTCATGATCGTTAATTTAATCAAGACTTATATTTTCTAAGTAAAAAAATTATCAAACATAGGTTCAAAAATTAGAAACTTCTACTACTCAGTTAATTAGCCATGCATCCAACATAAACTAATCAATAAAAATATATTTAAAAACAAAAAACATATGATGCATATCATATAGAATTTTGGTCATCAATTATCAAGTTTAATCATAAAAAAATGTAAGATATTCATATATCATAATTAAATATAGAATAATTTTAAGGTCAAGTCTTGATGATAATTTAAGATCCAAAAGTACTAACCTCTTAAAATTAAAAAACTAAGTTTGCATGAAATTCAAGATTAATGCCACCTTGAACAAGGAAAAAGAAAAAAAATTGTAACGAAATAATTCTTCTCCTTCTCCTAACCTATGTTCTAAATGTTCTTCCCTATTTTCTTTTAGGCTTAGGGTCATCCATGTGTCTATAAGGAGGTGGAGAAATTTTTTAGTTAACAATTAATTCTAACTAAACTACTTTAAGGTTTCCCATTTCATTGCTAATTCTGTTGGGAATTAAAAAAACCAAACACCGACAGTATTACAGACAGCGAAGCGCCCTTATATGGTTGGTTTTGTGGCCTGGTTTTCTATGGCTATCACTACATGGCTAAGGATGGGATCCTCATTGCTTGCCCTGTCTATCCTCATTGCTTGCCCTATGATTAAGTATATATACCCAAGTCTAAGAATTTCTTCATGGACAAGGAGAACATATTATTGGTCGACAAATTTGTGATTTACCGTTAGCTAGCTATGGTGGTTATTGGTTATTGTGTCATGAAATTGTTGCTGTGTCATGCATATTATTGGTGGAGATTTTGTGATGGGTAGTGTCATTGGGATAAAAAAATGATGTTTGCTCTACATTAAAAAATCGAATGTGAATAAAACAAATTATATGCATGAAAAGTTTGTGTACATGGCTCTTGGAAACCCAATAAAATACATAGAATGCGTGCAGGGTTAGAAATAAACTGTGTCTTTAGAAATTGTAATCATCTAGATTGACCCATCATCAAGTTATTAATTTTTTTTAGAAATTTTGTGCCCCGTCATCAAGTTAGTCACACCCATACATATTACATAGATGTGTATGTGTTTGTTTATTCCATGTTTACTTACAAGTTGTTCTCCTTTTTGTGATAAATGTAAATCTTTGTCTTATATATATTTGCTTTTTTTCCTATTCCTTTTAGATAAATTCTAACCCAAGAAATTTGGCACCAATAAATGATGGAATAAGCTTGAATGGTTATTTTATTGGTTAGTATAGGTAGGTAATAATTGAATAGCTTAATTGTAAATCGCTTTCTATATATCTTAAATGTCTTAGATAACATTCCATTAAGATATTGTTAAAAAAATTAAAGACAATAACTTTGTTTGTTGATAGAGTTTAACCATGGTGTTCTTAAAAAATGCATGTGATTTTGTCTTTGGTTTTGGTAAGGAGACCATTAAACCAATATGAGGTTATTTCTTAGATTAACTTTAACCAACCTTGGAAGTTTTATGTTGTCGGGTTCAATCAATATCTATTGAGCTTGATTTTAGCCAAAACAGATTAACCCATGTTTGGTTTATAATAGCAAATGATGCTTAATTGGAGTATATTTTGGGTCTAGTTTGAGACTTAATTATATATGTTGGTTTGGACAATATCAGGTCCTATTTGGTCTAGGATAACAAAAGTGTTTTATAATTTGATTTGTGAAAATAAACAAATCAACCATGAAAAACAACAACTTTGTTTTACCTATCCTTAGTTTTTAGTTAATCTAGCATTTGTACATCAATTAAGCCTAATTATATAATAACCTTCATTAAGCATTCTTGATCTTAATGACGTTACAACATTAAGATCAAGATGGGTGTAATTTATTCATGATCGTTAATTTAATCAAGACTTATATTTTCTAAGTAAAAAATTATCAAACATAGGTTCAAAAATTAGAAAACTTCTACTACTCAGTTAATTAGCCATGCATCCAACATAAACTAATCAATAAAAATATATTTAAAACAAAAAACATATGATGCATATCATATAGAATTTTGGTCATCAATTATCAAGTTTAATCATAAAAAAACGTAAGATATTCATATATCATAATTAAATATAGAATAATTTTAAGGTCAAGTCTTGATGATAATTTAAGATCCAAAAGTACTAACCTCTTAAAATTAAAAACTAAGTTTGCATGAAATTCAAGATTAATGCCACCTTGAACAAGGAAAAAGAAAAAAAATTGTAACGAAATAATTCTTCTCCTTCTCCTAACCTATGTTCTAAATGTTCTTCCCTATTTTCTTTTAGGCTTAGGGTCATCCATGTGTCTATAAGGAGGTGGAGAAATTTTTTAGTTAACAATTAATTCCTAACTAAACTACTTTAAGGTTTCCCATTTCATTGCTAATTCTGTTGGGAATTAAAAAAACCAAACACCGACAGTATTACAGACAGCGAAGCGCCCTTATATGGTTGGTTTGTGGCCTGGTTTTCTATGGCTATCACTACATGGCTAAGGATGGGATCCTCATTGCTTGCCCTGTCTATCCTCATTGCTTGCCCTATGATTAAGTATATATACCCAAGTCTAAGAATTTCTTCATGGACAAGGAGAACATATTATTGGTCGACAAATTTGTGATTTACCGTTAGCTAGCTATGGTGGTTATTGGTTATTGTGTCATGAAATTGTTGCTGTGTCATGCATATTATTGGTGGAGATTTTGTGATGGGTAGTGTCATTGGGATAAAAAATGATGTTTGCTCTACATTAAAAAATCGAATGTGAATAAAACAAATTATATGCATGAAAAGTTTGTGTACATGGCTCTTGGAAACCCAATAAAATACATAGAATGCGTGCAGGGTTAGAAATAAACTGTGTCTTTAGAAATTGTAATCATCTAGATTGACCCATCATCAAGTTATTAATTTTTTTTTAGAAATTTTGTGCCCCGTCATCAAGTTAGTCACACCCATACATATTACATAGATGTGTATGTGTTTGTTTATTCCATGTTTACTTACAAGTTGTTCTCCTTTTTTGTGATAAATGTAAATCTTTGTCTTATATATATTTGCTTTTTTTCCTATTCCTTTTAGATAAATTCTAACCCAAGAAATTTGGCACCAATAAATGATGGAATAAGCTTGAATGGTTATTTTATTGGTTAGTATAGGTAGGTAATAATTGAATAGCTTAATTGTAAATCGCTTTCTATATCTTAAATGTCTTAGATAACATTCCATTAAGATATTGTTAAAAAAATTAAAGACAATAACTTTGTTTGTTGATAGAGTTTAACCATGGTGTTCTTAAAAAATGCATGTGATTTTGTCTTTGGTTTTGGTAAGGAGACCATTAAACCAATATGAGGTTATTTCTTAGATTAACTTTAACCAACCTTGGAAGTTTTATGTTGTCGGGTTCAATCAATATCTATTGAGCTTGATTTTAGCCAAAACAGATTAACCCATGTTTGGTTTATAATAGCAAATGATGCTTAATTGGAGTATATTTTGGGTCTAGTTTGAGACTTAATTATATATGTTGGTTTGGACAATATCAGGTCCTATTTGGTCTAGGATAACAAAAGTGTTTTATAATTTGATTTGTGAAAATAAACAAATCAACCATGAAAAACAACAACTTTGTTTTACCTATCCTTAGTTTTTAGTTAATCTAGCATTTGTACATCAATTAAGCCTAATTATATAATAACCTTCATTAAGCATTCTTGATCTTAATGACGTTACAACATTAAGATCAAGATGGGTGTAATTTATTCATGATCGTTAATTTAATCAAGACTTATATTTTCTAAGTAAAAAATTATCAAACATAGGTTCAAAAATTAGAAACTTCTACTACTCAGTTAATTAGCCATGCATCCAACATAAACTAATCAATAAAAATATATTTAAAACAAAAAACATATGATGCATATCATATAGAATTTTGGTCATCAATTATCAAGTTTAATCATAAAAAAATGTAAGATATTCATATATCATAATTAAATATAGAATAATTTTAAGGTCAAGTCTTGATGATAATTTAAGATCCAAAAGTACTAACCTCTTAAAATTAAAAACTAAGTTTGCATGAAATTCAAGATTAATGCAATGTTGAACAAGGAAAAAGAAAAAAAATTGTAACGAAATAATTCTTCTCCTTCTCCTAACCTATGTTCTAAATGTTCTTCCCTATTTTCTTTTAGGCTTAGGGTCATCCATGTGTCTATAAGGAGGTGGAGAAATTTTATAGTTAACAACTAATTCCTAACTAAACTACTTTAAGGTTTCCCTTCCATTGCTAATTCTGTTGGGAATTAAAAAAACCAAACACCGACAGTATTACAGACAGCGAAGCGCCCTTATATGGTTGGCTTGTGGCCTGGTTTTCTATGGCTATCACTACATGGCTAAGGATGGGATCCTCATTGCTTGCCTTATGATTAAGTGTATATACCCAAGTCTAAGAATTTCTTCATGGACAAGGAGAACATATTATTGGTGGACAAATTTGTGTGTTACCGTTAGCTAGCTATGGTGGTTATTGGTTATTGTGTCATGAAATTGTTGTTGTGTCATGCATATTATTGGTGGAGATTTTGTGATGGGTAGTGTCATTGGCATAAAAAATGATGTTTGCTCTACATTAAAAAATCGAGTGTGAATAGAACAAATTATGTGCATGAAAAGTTTGTGTACATGGCTCTTGGAAACCCAATAAAATACATAGAATGCGTGCAGGGTTAGAAATAAACCGTGTCAATATTAGATGTTGGGTTAGAAATTGTAATCATCTAGATTGACCCATCATCAAGTTATTAACTATTTTTAGAAATTTTGTGCCCCATCATCAAGTTAGTCACACCTAAACATATTACATATATGTGTATGTGTTTGTTTATTCCATGTTTACTTACAAGTTGTTCTCCTTTTTTATGATAAATGTAAATCTTTGTCATATATATATATATATATATATATATATATATATATATATATATTTGCTTTTTTTCCTATTCCTTTTAGATAAATTCTAACCCAAGAAATTTGGCACCAATAAATGACGGAATAAGCTTGAATGGTTATTTTGTTGGTTAGTATAGGTATGTAATAATTGAATAGCTTATGCCTTGTTTGTTTCCAGGAAAACCAATTCCTGGAATTCATTTTCCTTAGTTTCCTATGTTTGGCATCAATATGAAAAACTAGTCAACGGAAACTTAATTCCGGTCAAAACAGAAAACGTACCTTTAGTAGAGGAAAGTGTTTTCCTTTTGATAAACAAAGGAAAACACTTTCCTTTCTTTCTCATTACACATATTTTTCTTAAAAAAATCTCATCACGGTCTCTCTCCACTGGAGACCAAAAACAAAATAATAACCAAATCAAAGAACCCGGATTTTCTTCATTTTCCTTCATTTTCTTCTACTTTCTCAAGAACCAAATAAAGTTTAAACACTTTAAAGCAAACAAAATGAGCTGAATCATAACCGATGTAATATGAAACTCGCATTTTCAACACTCGTCAACATTAACAGTTAAGGAAAGAAACAAGAAAAGAAAATTCAACTCCGAACTTAACAGGAGAGAGAGAGGGAAAAAAAAAAGCTTCTCTTCACATACCTTGACAAAGTCTAAAATGGGCTTTGCATAGAATCAAAAACCCTTCTCAGTAAAGCAAATTAATTCAGAGCTGGAAGGTCGATCTCAAGAAAAAGCCTCACTAAATCAAGAAAAAAAAGTGAAGTTGAAACAGTGAAAAATGAAGCTCTCTTTTTCTGTAAAAGAGAAAAAGAAAAGGCAAAAAACTTAACAGCTCAAAAGCGACGGCAACATCAACTATTGCTAAAGAGAGGTGGTGTGTCGTTTGGATTGCGAAAAAGTGAGGGAAAATTGGAATGGGAGGCAGAAGCAGGCAGGCTTGTGGAGAAGAAGCTGTTTTTTCTTTGCTTCACAAATAAAATAAAATAAAACAATAAAGAGAAGGAAAGAAAGCTCTCTTTTGAGAGAAACTGAGAGAAACCGAGAGAAACCGAACAAGGGAAGGGGAAGGGGATGAGAGAAACTGAAACCGAACAGGGGAAGGGGAATTAGAGGAAGGGGCATGAGAATCCAGCGAGACCGAGAGCAAGTTTAACAAGGGGAACCCATCCAGACCGAGAGTTTATTCTGTTAAAAAGGGGAATTAACAGAATTAAATATAAAAACGTTGATTGATTTTGCTGCCACAATTATTGCTTTATTTTGCTATATGAAAAAAAAATTGGCTTTCTTCATATGAAAAAAAAAAACTTATTTTAAGCTTTTAAAATTTTAAAAAATATTAATAGGTTTTACTTAAAAAATATTTCATAGACTTATTTCTATATAATATGATATGACATATATATAGTTATATTTTATAAAATAAGCTATGTATGAATATAACATATAATAATAATAAAAAAATTCATCATTATACTTTTTAGATTTCATTTTTTTATTGTAAGTGATTAAATATTTATATTAAATATTATATATATATATATATATATATATATATATATATATATATATTAGATAAACCTGAAAAAAATATTAATTCATTAATAAATTATTTTCCAGTTCATTTTCCATAACACAAACAAACACTGGAAAGTGTTTTCCAGTTCATTTTTCATAACACTGCCAAATATCGGAAAATACTTTCCCAGAATTCACTTTCCTCGGAATTCACTTTCCAAAAGGAAACAACTTTCCTGCAAACAAACGGAGCCTTAATTGTAAATCGCTTTCTATATCTTAAATGTCTTGGATAACATTCCATTAAGATATTATTAAAAAAAAAAAAAGACAATAACTTTGTTTTTTGATAGGGTTTAACCATGGTGTTCTTAAAAAATGCATGTGATTTTGTCTTTGGTTTTGGTAAGGAGACCATTAAACCAATATGAGGTTATTTATTAGATTAACTTTAACCAACCTTAGAAGTTTTATGTTGTCGAGTTCAATCAATATCTATTGAGCTTGATTTTAGCCAAAACAGATTAACCCATGTTTGGTTTATAATGGGCAGTAAATGATGCTTAATTGGAGTATATTTTGGGTCTAGTTTGAGACTTAATTATATATGTTGGTTTGGACAATATCAGGTCCTATTTGGTCTAGGATTAATTAAAATGTTATAATCTTTTTCCTACTAGGATTTGCCAAAAATCCTAACTAAAAAGGGACTTGTGGATGGTGGCTTTTTGGATGCTTATGGAGGGAAATTTTCTTGTGCAAAAGGGAGTCTATTTGTGGTATCGAAAATTGAATTGATGAGTAATTATTGTGTTTCCTTTATTTGCAAGGATTCAATGTATAACTTGGAAAGAAAAAGACAACTACAAGAGAGACAAATTCTTTGCCATTGTTTTTACTTATTTTATGGGTACTTCCTGGTCTGTAAGGATTCTTATGCAAAGTTGTTTAAAGAGATTAAATCAATCTTATTTCTTTCTAAATTTGAGAGGTTTAAGGATAATAAATAAGGAAAAGTATCAACCAATTAATTCAGAATCTTCCATGCAAGGGAAGAACTTCAAGGAACAACTAAGACAACCCTAAACATATAAAGGATTTCAAACAAGGAGGGATGATTTTTAGGCTGCATTATTTCATTATTTTATTTTTTGTTTTATTTTATTATCATATATTTACATTTAGTTTATGACTTGTGTTTTAGTTTGAGTTTGTTTTAGCCCAAAATCAATGTTTTAAGACTATTTTAGGCATTAGATTTGTGTTAAGATGATAATTATCTTAGGTTCATTAACTTGCAATTTAAAATCCATTAGGATTATGTAAAAGGACTATATATGTTTTCATGGTTATCGAATTTTGGCATCCTCTTAATTTGAATCATTCATTTTTTTTCTTGGTGCGAATCATGTTCTTTGTTGGGAAAAAGATCAACAATTGTCTCATCAAGGTATAATTGACCTTGGTTCTTATAAACAAGGTTATCTTTAGGTTAATGTTTATCTATCATAAACTTTATTTTTGGCTTTCTAGGTTTGTCATCTACTTCATTGTGGATTTCTAGATTTTTAAATCCATAAGGTTCGTATTAATTGGTATTAGAGTTATGCTTTAAAAATAAAGTTATATCTTTTTCTTTTTTTTCATTGTTTAAATTGTACCTACCACATAAGAAAACCATTATTGTTGCCCTTAATATTCATTGTAGAAAAAAAATGCTAAAATTAGCTGCTGAATATCTTTACATTATTAGAAAAATGATCATCTCCAAATAGAAAGTCCACAAGTTAAACAATAAAAAATAACAAAATCAGTATTGCATCTGCTAACCTGTATCGCAAGACCTTTGCAAACTTTGATTGATCTGAGCATTTAAACCAATATAGAACAATATGTATGGAAACTCTTTGTAAACTTTTAGCCCGATCCAATATTTGGATTGAGAATTATGCTTGATAGTGTAAAATTAAACATAGACACAATTACGTTAGAATCCAAATTTTCTTGTTCAACATTTTCTTAAATCGTATCATTTCTTCTCTCTTCAATATATTTTTTCCTCAAATCACTAATAGATACAATAGATGTTTCACAAGCCTCTTATTTAAACCTTAAGAGCTCTTTTTCTTACTAACACTCCTCTCTTACAACTTTATCTGAAAGTAGAAGCCCTTCTCTTTCGTTTTTAATCCTTTCGGTATTGTTGCTCCTCTTTTTCTAAAGCTTGCTATTCATAGACTAGTTCTTTTAACTTATCAAATTCTTGCCTCAAAACCCCTAACATATGAGATGGGTCTTTGTGTTATTGAGTGAGAACCCTTATTTGTTCCTTAATTCTTGTTGAATACATGACACAAATAGAAAAATGGGATGGATGACTAGCAAGATATGATATAAAAAACCATGGAGTACAAATTCTGACCTAGAATTTTAAATTTAAAACTATAGGTACCCAACTAATTTTAATGATACCAAACCTAAAAACTTTAATTTACCTTGTTACTCGAATGAATCGGCCCCGATAAACTTGAGTTACAGACTAACTACTACTCTTATTATTTCTTTTACTCTACGAAGATAAATTGGAAAAAAATAAATGACTTAGGTTTTTTTTTTAATGAAAAAACCCAATATCATAAACTAGATAATAGAAAGAAAGAAAAACTCATATCATAAATGCTTAACACCAAAAAACTTGAGCCAAAGTGAAGAAGAAGAGAAACAAAAAAAAATTTGATGTGTAATCAAAACAAAACACAAAAAATAAAGGAAATAACCTAATTTTGAGAGTTATACTCGATTGCATGAAATTGGATAGCAGGTACAATTATGCTAGAATTCAAATTTCTTTGTTCAACATTTTGTTGGATTGTATCAAATAACATCAAAATCATATAACACTTTATCACAATATTTTTTAATAAATAATGAAACTAAAACTTGCTTGTCACTTTTATCTTACCACAATCATTCAACCATTAAAGTTTATAAGGCATAAGATGCTTTGTAGTATGCAATTCTAGTTCATCCACTAGAGCAATACTAGTTACATTAATGTAACTCTCTCTATCTATTATCATACTACATAACTTATTTTGTATATGGCATCTTGTGTAAAAGATGTTCTATCTTTACTCCTCTAGATCAGCTACCTTAATTTACTCATTCAATACTCGTCTAACCATAAACGCCTCTCTCTCAACCAGATACTGAACATCATCATCATTTGCATCTTCAAGTGGTGAAATCTCCTCCTTATCACTACTCTCACTATTAGTCATAACCTCTTAGTGAGCCTTTATAACTATTGCTCATTTGTTTAGACATTACAAAGCAACATGACCTAGGCATAAACAACAAAAACATTTTATATCATGTTTAAAAGATGTTAGAGTTCTTGTTTTACCTCTAATATCAATGAAGATGTCTTTCTTGTCTTTAAAAGGATCAGACCTACTCTCTATGTTTGGTTGAGATTCGACAGCCTTTATATCCGTTTTCTAATTAGCTCGATCTTCTTCCACAACTTTAAATAAGTCTTGAGATCATTCCTCCCTTGAAATGTCAAAATTCTCATCTTAATGCTACCCAAACTCTTATCCAATCATGATGCCTAAAATTCCCAAAATCGCCCCTATGGATAAATTAACCACCATTCCAAAAACCCTTATCCATTTGATTTTGAGGCTACCGAAACCTATCTATGCAGTCAATGAATGCATTATCATATTTCTCATCTCCCTCATCAAAAATTGGATTAGCATGCCTTTTATGCCTCCTACCTACCACTTTACAAACTAGCAATCTCAGCCTCTTGCCTTTTTATTTGATCTCACACCTGATCAAAGACCAATGTCATCCTCTCTATCACACATGCGTGCATGATGTGGTGAGATGTTAGAGTCAATGAGTTGTCACCTAGTTGTTTGGTTTAGGGTCACTAGCAGATCCTAGTGGATTGATTTTATTAGAAATTTCAAGGTAAGGGATTGTTGTGACTAGAGAAGATATTAGCACCCCTAACCTACCTTACTTGAGGTAGGTTGCATTGTGTGGTCTGGATATAGTTTAAAGGTGTTGATGGGTTTCTAGCTGATGGTTCATCTATAACATAGAACAAAGATTTATGTTCATGAACAAAACTAACATTTCAAATTTATTATGGGCTCGTATGCCTAAATAAATCCTTATAGGAAGAATCCATGTAGGTTCACTAACAAAGTTCACCTATCGTAGAAGACGAAAGTGTTCTCACAACTCGTATATTATGGTGAAACATACTCTCAATTAATATTGGTGAATATTAAAAAAAAATATATAAGAATTTCCTAGTTAACTCCTGATGTTTAAATACTAATCTACTTATAGGTCCAACATTTATAGCAGAATGCTGACCATTAATTTTCAGAGTAAGCAAAAAAAAAAAAAAAAAAACATAGGGTTATTGAAATATTAACAAAATCTTAAGGAATTGTACAAACTTATTGTAAATTCCATAAAAAATACAAAAACATTTCTAAAACAATGCTAGGACATTTTTTTATCTTTTTTTTTATAAATAAAATGCAATTTTTTGTAAGGATTAGGCATTTGCAACAAGTGAAAATGTTATTTTTTTTAAAGCCATGTTTCGTAAAAACCCATTTTCCCTTAAAACCAATACTATTAAAGCTTATGGGGTGTTTGCCAAACACACCCTTAAGCCAAAGAAAACCTTTAGCAAAAACATTGCCAGCCAAACAAGGTCTTAACCTTTGACTCAATTTTGACCCGACTAAGTTGACCCAAAACTTTTGGTTCGACCATAAACTAAACCAAATTCCACTTATTTTATCCGAGAAACAAACCAAAACCTAAATTAGAATATAAAAAAAATCAAACTTAAAAAAAATCAAAAACTTTTTATGAAAACAAATTAAAACCCAGAAAAACAAAGAACATTTAACATGAGTTTTGTCAAAATGAGTATCAGTTCAAAACCAAAACCCAATGATTAAAACCTACTAAAACCATGTTATTGATGCAAATAAACCTTAGATTATTTACTAATAAAGTCATTCAAAGGATTTTTGTGCAAAGAATGGGATAAAAATTGATCCAAATCATGGAGTTAAGACAATATTCTTTCCAA
Source organism: Populus alba (assembly GCF_005239225.2). NCBI lineage: Eukaryota > Viridiplantae > Streptophyta > Magnoliopsida > Malpighiales > Salicaceae > Populus > Populus alba. The sequence goes on along the minus strand of NC_133302.1, from coordinate 13,304,485 downwards.
AAATAGGAAGAACACTGCCCAACAACCTAGAAATAGCTCAGAAACCCAGCACATTGTCAAGCCTCCAAAACTTGCATTTTTTTACTTCTAAAACATGCTTTGTTCATTCAAACAAGTTACACTACTAAAACCAAACATATTTTAATAAAACAATTTAACATATAATATCAAAACATCAAAATCATAAAACCTCTAAAAATTTTAAGACTACCAACATAAAACAGACTCTAAAAACATCAAATTTTGATTCAAAATTGACTCTTTAAACATTCGGAACCAAAACCATGCCTAGGAGGAACCAAGAACACACACTAACAAACTAGAAAAACAACAATAACCCTAGTGCTAGATTTCCAAATCACTATGTTTCATTTATTCTAAACATTCAAGTATATTCTAAATATCCAGCAACAATAATAGAAAACTCCAAACAAGATTAAAAAAAGAAAAAAATTATTATGTGCTTTAATCAAAATTAAAGCTAAAAGCAATATAATGCAACAAATGTTCAAAAACACTATAAAACATGAAAGAACATGCTATAAATGTGCCTCATGGACATCATTTTACAAGGATAGATGAACGTTTTATATCGTTCAAGCTCAAATAATGATTGATGCCCTTCAGTTCCTTCTTTTTCAAGTTTGTTACTTTCTCTCAAAGTTAAGGAAATCCTTGTGTTAAGCCTCTAAACCTTCACACTTTATAGTTTCTTTATCAATCTTTTCCTCACCTCTTTTGCTCTTTTGCTCTGATTTTTCTAAAGGTGTTTACAGGGTTTTTCTATGATTTTTTTATGGGTTTAAACATATTGATCAAATCTTAGCCCTTTGATCAAAATAAGAGGATTTTGGAGAACATTTCACAGTTATGACCTCTATACCTATGTTGGTTTTTCAATGGTGGTTTCTTGAGATTTTAGTGATTTTTCAAACTTAAAGACCAAGGAGCTTGTTTATGCTCTTTTGATTTTGAGAGAAACAGGGCTAACCTTTGATAAAGTTCAACTGATAAGGCTTGAAGTGTGAATACATGAAAATGATTAGTGGTTTTATGAAATGAGTATCATAATCATTGATGACTGAGTTAACCGTTTTTAAAGCTTTCTCATAGCAACACTGATGTCATTGTCGTTGAAGACCACCTAACCTTGGTAGAGGGGGTATTCACCTTTCATTTGGACTCAACCTTACTCAATTTTAAGGTTTATAGCTCCATATTCATTCATTTGAAAGTGTCAACTTGATTAGGTTAAAATCTAAAAATGCAGTCATTAATTTGGGATCTGACATATTTCATGAAAAAAGGCAACAACAAATATTGTGTTTACAAAGCAAAATCTCATCAAGGTTTTTCATAGTAAGCTTGTAAAGAAAAAATGTCTATCGGACTAAAGAATTGATAAAAAAAAAATCATATAAATGATTAAAAGGGGAGCTAAAGAAATAAGGTACTAAAATGAGAGAGAAGGAAAGAACAAAATCCAATCTAGTTTTAGGTGGAAAAGAAGCTAATATTGAAAGGAAAGAAGCCAACAATCTAGATGATAAAACTATATCATCTTAATAAGGTATACTCTCAAAACTTTGATGGGGATAAAGCTCAATGAGCACACCCTCTTTTCTAATTTAGCTTCCACATTGGTCAAGAATTTCACAATCAATACTATTTGAAAACAAATGAAGTATTTTTCATAATTGACTTATGGTGATGAATCCATTTTTAATTACTCAAATACCTTCATATAGTTTATATTATACCTAATATCTACCCATTTGTTACCTTTGATTAGGACAACGTGTGGTCAGAATTAAAGAATAACACTCTCTCTATATAAGATAACTTAGCGATCTCAAGTCTAAAAATCACTTACATAACTATCATGGGAGCCTTTCCATAAATATAAGTGATCTCTCCAAATGAAATTCTCTTGCAGATCAGTTTAGTGTACATGTTATCTGACAAACACTTACATATTAGTTGTAAGCAACTCTCATTCCTAAGTTTATGAGATAGTTGCTTCCTTTCATAAAAGAAGAAACATGATATTCATCAGTCACAACAATTCTAATTAATGTTCAGTTTTAATAGAACATTAATCATAAATATTTAGAAACAATGCTTTGATAAAATAAGAATCTAATAATTATAATAACTTTATAATTTTCAATGAAAAATATTTTTATTCCACAAACTTTAGCTTTACTCTAGTTTTATTAATCAAACATTAGATTCATTAATCAAATATTAAAAATAAAGAAAGTTTTTATTAATAATAAATATGTTTTACATAAATAAAATTATTATTATGTATAATCAGCCAATTAATTTTATGGTATATTCACTAACACTATTATCGTTGATGAGACCCATAGTTTTAAAAATAATTGATTTCTTTTATATCAAATTGTCTTCTTACCCAAATTTAACCAAAAGATTAGTTATTTAAATATATATCGATAATATCATGTTATATATTTCCAGCAATCACAAATTAGTTGATAGTTGCAAGAAGGCTAAAACAATTTTAACCCCTTGAATGCAATAAAAACTTTAAAGGCATAAAATAGACAAATAAAAAATATCTTCAGTTGCATAGAAAGAAAATTACATGGCAATATTATTGCATTTGCACTGCAAATTGAAACATGAGCTTACTGGAAAAAAAAAAAAAAAAAAAAAAAAAACTATCAAGATCAAGAAACTTCTCATGTTCTCTTAATTCCTAATTCATTAAGACAGGAAACCACGTTTAACCAGGGTCTTAAAAGCTAAAAGACCCACCGTTTAAACAAAAAAAATTCTTGAAGCCCTTAATAAAATCAAGAAATCATAATTAATTTAAAATGGATAAAGAGTTCAATTAAAATGGAATTAAGAAAAAAAACACATCAAGATACCAACTTTACAGGAAAATTAGAACAAAATTAACAACGTCAAACTACAAATAATAATTTTTTTAAAAAAAAAAAACATTACAATATTTAGAGAGATAGAGAAACAAATTGGTACTCAAAGAGAAAGTAGATGCCATTTTGAATAATTTGTAGACTAGCTTTAATATCCAATATGATTACATGTAGATTTTTTAAACTTCGAAAACAATTTGATCAACGATTTTCTTTCTAAAAAATTTTCAAAGAAAGGAAACAAAGAAAAATTGAAATCTTAAAGAAAAAATTTTTTTTTTTTTTATTTTTTATAGAGAGTTAATCTCTAAATTCACAACTTATGAAATCTTAAACCTAGGCTAATTCAAAAAGCTCAATTGCTAACCAATTTAATATTAAAAAATAAAATATAAAAATTTTTGCAAAGTAAAAAAAAATAACAATAAAAAAATAAAGATCAAATTTGATAGGAAAACAAATTAAGGAAGAAATCGCAAAAAAAATCAGGAGGATAAAATTGAAAAAATAATTAATTTTATAAATTATTTTATATAAACAAATAATAATAAAAATAGAGATCAAGTCTACAATAAAAAAAATTAAAAATAAAGAGTTGTTTTAAAACTTTAAAGGGTAAAGTGTGAAAATCAAGGATAGAGAAAAGAATATAAAAAAAATAAAAAATAAAGCCACCAATGCCAAACACACTATTGCATCATGGAGTGGTTACCAAAATGATTCAAATGTTGTCGTGGATAGTAGTGTTTGGTTACTATATGATGCCACACACATGGACTAAAAGGAACAAGGGTCGTCCTTGTGCCTTATCCATTTTTTTTTTAATAATATTTACATTTATTAAATTATAAAATATCTCCTTGCTAAACTTGGAATTAAAAAAAAAACATAATAAAAATACAAAAAAATCCTTCGATATAAAGTTAAGATTTTTTTTTATTGCAAGAGTAATTCAATTATTTTATCTTGCTTAAAAAATTTTAATATAAAATATCCTTTCTAAGCAAGTTTAATATATAATTTTTTTTGTTTTAAATAGCAATTTAGTTATTTTATTGTGGCATAAGGATAATAACTTTATAGTTTTTTTTTTTAATTTCAAAAAAAATATATTTGCAAAAAGGCACAATGTTAAAATATTAAAATAGTTTATCTCAACGTGAATCAGATTTTCTAGATCCATTTAAAGAGAGCCCGGATAACTTGGTGACTAAGTTAAAACCTGAAATTCAGACCTTGAACCAGTCCGGGTTAAAAACTATACTTTTTGTAGTCGCCCGCGCTACTCTCTTCCCCTCTCTGGTAAGAATTTCCTTCAAGTAAGTCGGAGGACATGGAAGTACAAGGGAACCTTGTGTAACTTATTTGTTTAAAGATTCAGTGATATGAGTGGTGGCTGATAGAACAAGTGAAAGCAATGCTTGGAGTCAGATTTTATTTACCACTAACAATACGACAAAACATTTTATGCATCTGTTAAAGAAGAAGGAATAAAAGATATATTCTCTGCTTTTTCAAAAGAGTATATACTCAACATCTTACACAAATTCTGTGTTTTTAGTGCTTACTGATCTAAGCAACCACCCAATTCAGTGGAGAAAAATCTCCCTCTTGTACAAAAGCAGCAATGTTGCTGCTAGTAGCTAAGCTGAAACCTGTGCCATGGATTCTGATGCAAGAACATCTCTGGTAATAAAGGTAGAGCCAGTAGTGCTTGGACTTTCTTCTGGATCATCCGACCAAGATGAGAGAGAAGAAACCTCCTCTTCTGAGGTGAAATTCCATTCTTTAGAACAGGACGAAGCACTGAATTCATCTGAACAGGCTTATACAAGCCATGCTTTTGGTATTTTCCTATGAAGGCAGCTTATAAAATGCCCACATCATGTTATTAAAAGAAGCAAAAAACTTACGAAAGCACTTTTAACATTAAGAATCTTATGTAGTCATCATATAAACAAGCAAAGAATATCGAAAAGCAAAGAATCTTATTAAGAATCTGATAAATAATTTATGGACATGATGACGAGCAAAGAGGGACCACCAGATAAAGCAGTTGTCATGCAAATAGCTGAATTAAGAGTTATATCGGCCCTGTTCTTTTAGAGCTAACACTATCAGATCATTCAACAATCAAACTAGTTCATATATTCCTTAATTTTTCCAATGGAACCAGTAAAATAATCAAAGAAAACTACAGCACATCTGCAAGAATCTTACATGCAAATCCATCTTCTTGAGCTTGTTCGTTTCAGAGAGCTGCTTCAGGTGCGATAAAATAACAGAATCAAGAGGTTTATCTAGGGAAATCCTGCCATCCACAATCCATTGGTGGCCTGCACAAAAGATCACATAGGTAGGAACTTATTTAGGCCTAAGAATCTGAAATACCAACAAGGGGCTGATATGTCCATGTATGGATGAGGTGAGGGAGATATATTAATAATCAGATTTGAGAAAACTTTAACATGAGAACGCTTAGGATTTCAACAACAGAAAGCTTGAATAATAACATGAATGGCTGAAGGGGAAGAGAGGTGAAGTATTCACTACTAGAAGCTCTAAGAATTGAATCAAATTCAATTCATTCAACATACAGAAAAAACATCGAAGCAATATAGCTACACAAAGAAAAAAGAAATCAACTTTCTGCAAACATGTTAAAGGATTGCAGAGGTAAGATACCGGCAAGCAACTTGGGAGTAATTTCTAAGCAATTATCTCATCCTAGAGTAATATGGAATGGAGAGAATTGAACATGAAATAACTATGGTCGTGGAAAAAGAAACAAAATATAATTCCACTATAGGCTATAATAAACATCACGGTGACTACTGAATATGAACATTTAGCATATCATCGTTACAAAAACTGCGTTGAGGAGATTCTTGAGGAGGTTTGGAAATATCCACTTGCTTCATCATGCTCACAAATGAACACATAAAAGGTGAGGACTTGGGAGTTCTTTTATTTTATTCTTTTTTAAAGATTTGCAATGAACTTGAGAAGGTGGGAATTCGTCCGTTTTCTTTCTTTCTTGGGTTTACTTTTGGAAAGAAAGATCTGAATTTAATTAACGACAGGCCAAAGCCCACGGGCTGAACAAGCTTCAAGCCTTGAGTTTCCTGCTTGCATCATTGTTCTATATAGCTTTTAATGTTACCTTCATGACTATCCTGCCTTTTTTCATTTCTTCAATATTATTTACTTCATTTCTAGAGGCATGATTTGAAAGTTGGTTTACGCTAATATTTTAGGCTTTTAGGCTTAGTTGTAGGTGATTTATCCTTCCTTAATAAGTTGAAGGATTTTCTCTTAAAGGCTACATATTCATTAATTTTATGTCCAACAATATAAGCATTGTATTCATAAGTTTTATTTGGTTTGTATCATTTTAGGAATGATGGCTCAATGGAGTCAATGGAGTAGGGGTAACTTGACCAATACTCAACAATCTTCAGTACATTTCACTTAGTAATATTGATAATAGTTGAAAATTGTTCTTTGATTTTAAAAAAAAAAAAACTTCATAGGTGATTATTATTTTGATTATTTGGTGGGCTAGTTTGGTTATTGGATTGGTTTTCAAGAAAAAGTGAGGTAAAGTTAGTGTTCGTAATACGAAACTGAAACATTCCATTCCAATTGAAAAAACGGAACACCTATCGAAACGGAATTGACAACCTAACTTCGTATAGTAGGACTAGATTTTTGAAAATCATAAGTGCTTTGATAATCTTTCTTTTTCCTTTTGTGACCACCTTCTTCAATATTATTCATTTCCATCTCATTCTTTTTCCCGGTGATAATTTGCTAGGTTTTATGGTTTGTTCAATCTTTTAACTACACTCATTATTTTAGTGAAGTGCTAAGTTGTGGTACCCACAAGATACTCAAAGTAAGGAATTTTGAAAGTGTTAAAGAGTAAATTAATCATCTCTTTTTATAATAATAGAGGGTTTTTACTTGAAAAGCTTTGTTACGCCATATTTAGAGGTAGGATCGTCCAGTGGAACCGATAGAAACCAAGTATATGGACTCTCTAACACTATAGCCGAGAACTTGTAGATGGTCATTCGTGTTTTGACTATTAGATACTCGCAATTGATTCCAAGCATTTAAACTCCCGAGTTTAAGCCGATGTTAAACCAACAAGCATAGAATCGAACAACTAATCTCTATGAAAAATATGAACAACTCACTATAGATTATAAACAACTCCAACGAGTGGTGATGGAGATGAGATCACACATGGGTGATCCATGTGCTCCTTCTTATTGGCCCAATGGTCCTGGTGACTATTAGCTTCCTTTTCCTCCTCCAGCATTACCAGTGTTTTAGATTTATTCCTTCTCCTCCAATGTCGTCTCTGTTTTAAATTTATTGTATTTGAACGTAAAAATGTTTAAATTTGTAATAAATATTAAATTTTTATATTATTTTAATTTAATTTTATATATTTGATTTTAATTATTTTTCTATATCTGTTCAATATATTTTTAAAAAATATATTTTAAATTATTATTGGCAGGGTTACTAACAGAACACTTTCATCATTATATTTTAGAGAGTTGAAAAAAAAATCACTACAAATATCACTGCTACTGTGAGCTTTCAAATAAAATTATAAATAATATTTCATCGGTGATTTGTTATATTTACCGACAAAAAATTAAAAACACTGACAGAATTGCATATAATATTCCATCAGTTATATGGTAAACATCTCGAGAGAAATACCAACAGAATGATACAGGTTAAGAAAAAATTTTACTCGCTTTATTCGTCTGTAAATTTATTAGTAAATTTATTACTAATAAATCAAAAATTACCAATAAAAATAACAGATTATTTCTATTTATGATTTTATTAATAAAATGCTTATCGATGAATCGCGAATGTAAATATCAACTGAAATTTTCATCAATAAAACTTTAAAATCGGTAGTGTAATATTTTGCTAAGTAAGCATTATGAAGAAAAGTTTTGTCGGTAATAATATAAAAAATTAACCATCAGTTGATGTAATTCTGTTGCAATCAGCGACGATTTATTTATGTTGGGAATTCTACAAGTGATTATTGGCGGAATTACTTTCTTCACTGATTCTAATGGTAATTACGAATTGGAATTATATATATTGATTGTTTTATCATATTAATTCGACTAATTATAGAAGTTTTTAACTCGTGATTAATTTATTTTTTTTAATCATGATACCCGGCAGTACTGTAACTTGCACGAGCCTCCATCACTCTAAACGCCCCCAAAGTCAAAGAATACACACACACACACACGCATTTGTCTGTTTTAACTCAATATTTCAACTTGTGGATTTAGTTTTCCATCGCTGGGCGCAGTAAATCATCTTTTCATATATATTATGATGTTAATGATATGTGCCAATTACGTACGTTCGACAGCTAGAATGATGTACATATATGGATTCAGGGTCCGTTTGGTCTTTACCAAAATATATATATCTAATATTTTGATATCGTGATGTTATGAAACAATGATAAAATAAAATAAAAAGTATCCTCTCCTTTTATCATACAGAAGTACGTATCTATTTAGGTTGGAATATGAGCTTAAATTTGGCATGGTTGGTAGGTTAGTTGTTCATTAAAGGTCAAAAAAGCACCTACCAAGAATTTATCATATGATCAAGTATACTCTCTTGTCGGATAATGTTATCTAGCTAGCATGAACAAGCTGCATTTTAGCCAAGTTTCACTTTTATCCTTGTGTATATATATTATATATATATGTTTGTACAATTCAATTTGGAATTTTTCTTAGCTTACATATACGTGGAAAGACTTTCAACGGGAAACAGCAGCCCTCCATTCCCGTTCCATGCACCCTAGCTAGCTAGTTCTTCTAGAAACTAATAGGAAGGAGACTGTTAGGTTCGCAAGTTGAATTTCTATAATCTTGCATCAATAGCTTCGATCAAAAGTAAATGATCTTACCTAATTAGCAACAAATTGTCTTGACTTCTTATCAAAAGGCAAATATATATATCACTAGTTAACTCCACATTAGTTGCTTAACAAATGGACTCTTTAAGATAACTTTTTTGGTTTAGTTTTGCAAAGTCTGAATCAGAGAGAGAATCAACGTAAAACAAAGTAGATAAGGGTCTAGGCGTTATGTCCTTGCCTTTGCGTCCGCCCACGTATAGGTCGTTGACATGGGTTTCCACCTTATCAAAGGTCAAGCCTCCTCATGGCAGAAGTGTAGTGGGTCTCCTGCAACCATCAATTTCGTGTTCCACCCTCTCTACAACTAATTCATTTTATATCCATCCACCCTTTGAAATCCTTGGATCCCTCACTCTCCATCATCAACTCTTATGGAAAATTAAGAGCCTAAGGTTTAACCTATAATTGTTATCATGAAACATTATGATCGGTGCTGCTGTTGATCAAGTGCAGACGAAATATGAGCAACAAGACATACAATATTTCTTTTCAAGATCACGAATCCATAAGTTGATAACAACTCAATAAGATACAATATTGAAATCCAAAATAGTATGACCAATATTATGCAAGGAAAAAAAAAAAAAAAAAGAGTATACAATGATCCCTTCTGTCGGGGTATTCTTTCTTCGTACATTGGTAACATATGTATGTGTATCTGTTGACGAGTTGTGGGAATCTACAGTGGAAGAAACTCATATTTTACAGTCAAATACGTCTTCTTAATTCCTCCGAGCCTTTTCTTTTTAGTTTGGCCATGGCTGCGAAGATGCTTGGCTGCAAAAAAGATTGCACTCATGAATCAATAAAAACTGAGACCTTAAAACCACAACATTGACACCAGCAATTAAGTTCAAGATTTTAACTAAGAACGTATATTATATATATATATATATACCACTTAAGTTATTAATTAATTGTGAAAAGGATGTTTACTTACTCAATTATATCTATCCAATAATTGTCATTTGCCCCATCATCCATAAGATTCCTCCACGCTTCAAATGTGGTTGAAGTGGCATTAGAAGGGTTAGAAATAATATCATTTGGGTTGATTGTGTTTGCTGATGAACATTCAGGTGAGGCTGAAACCAACTGGGGCAGTGTGTTTGAAGTTGGAAAACCGTATGAAGAGACTAACTGGTCGCTATTGTGGCTACGTGGTTTTGAATCCTTTATTGGATAGTGATCACTGAATGGTTGCTGAGGAGCATCGATATTTGGATAGTTGGACTGAGCCTGAGCGTTGACACCTTGCGAAGAAAGACCATCCTCGCCGCATTTTAGGAGTCCCTCTAACTGAGAGTTCATTCTGAGGTATTCATATAGCTGATGGTCCCGAGATGCAAAGAGGTTACTAAGCGCTTCCATGTTTGGAGGTGGACTGTTGCCTAGGACTTGCAGTATGTTATGCAGCAACTGGAGTTTGGTGGCATCTACCTGTGCTTTGATTGCGTTATCCCAGGGAATATTCATCAGATTGCTGAAATTTGCAGCAGCAGCAAGCAACTGTGGTAGGTTTGTAATTATGTTAAGGTCAGTTCTTGGCCTGTGGGTGACAGGATCAATCCCCATTTGGAGAAGCTTTTTCTTTAGATGAGTATTCCAGAAGTTCTTGATTTCGTTGTCGGTTCTCCCTGGAAGATGCTGTGCTATTGCTGACCACCTGCAAACACAGTACATGTCAAGCTTTGAGGTTCGACGTGGTCCAGGTTGCATTAATGAAGGGAAAACAGTGTTTGCTTGGAAAGATAGTATTATTATAGCTAGTGTATTTAAGACATAACGTAAACAGAACGGAGCAAGAAGAATTTACTTATTTCCAAGGACTTGATGGAAGTCTATGATAATTTGCTGTTCCTCCTCGGAAAAATTTCCTCTTTTGATATCAGGCCTCAGATAATTAGTCCACCTTAGCCTACAGCTCTTTCCACACCTGTTCAACCCAGCAAGCATTGGAAGCGCTCTCCAGCTCCCGTGGCCATGTTTCTGAATGTAATCAATGAGCTTCTGATCTTCTTCTGGCGTCCAAGGCCCTTTCTTTAGGGCACTTTCATCCTGTAATGGTGATTCCGCCATCATTCCTGAAATAAAATAAGAGAAAAGAAAAGAAACCACATTGATTAGCTTGCTGAAAAGTTGTTTTAAGCAGTTCGAGTGTTTGTTTTCTTGAATATTCGTAATGCATTTCATTGATTAAAGATGTACGTACATGGAAGCAAAGAAGAAAGTGAAGCGAGGCAAACCTAGCTGCAGGTGGGGAGAGGCTATACGTTTATGAAATATTGCTGGAAAAAAATAGAGAGAATGCCCTCTATATATATAGAGTGTGGATCACGTCTGGAAACAGACCAGCTTAGGGTTACATAGACATGCATGCCTTTATAATAACTGGAAATTCCACTTGCGTCCCTTACCTTCACAAATTAATTTATGGAGGCGATCGCGTTTTTGTTCATATGCATATAAAGGAAAAGTCCAGTATGCCTTGCATGTGACTTTGAGGAATAATTTATATTATTTTCTTTTCCATGTTCTTTCTTTCTTTTGTCGTTTGCTTGTAAAAATCAGCTGCTCCCGCTACAGGTAATTTACAGTAATAGCAATATTCACATATATTTTATGAAAACTATATTAAATGCATAGCTTTTTTAGGGGTATTTTGCTGAAGATGCTAAAATAAATACGGAGGCTTGCTTGCGTGCTTGCTTTCCTCAAGGTTTTGTGCAATTCACGCTGAGAGGGACACATCAGCAGTTAAGTTATACCAATACAGAGGTTAGGTTTCCCACGTATAGTACACATCAAGGAGGTCAAATAGATAATTTTCTTGGATCACAGGGACAAGAAACCTCATTTCCTTTATAATTTCTCTTTGATTTCAAAGTTCATTCCAAGCACAAGTGTACACGCAAAAGTATATAATATTCAGTGTTTGGGTGGGACCATATAAGCCCTAACATTTTAACGACTTAAATGGCAGATTTTATGATGATATTAATATTATTAGTTTGGATTTTATTATTAGTACCTCTCCAATTGGTTCACAACTCATAAGCTGGCAATAAGTCTTGATGGTTATGAATAATACTACTAATCATATACCTTACCTTGCGAAAATGATATAATTTAGTTATTTGATTACTCTTATATAATCACTTTGGCGTGTATTAGCCTTGCATACCAATAATTCATTATGAGTTCCAAAATGGGCTCATTACAAGACCCAGGAGCATTGATAGAAATATTGAATGACTAGTTGTGCAAATTTTAATCAAGATTGAACTTGGAATCCTTTGAAGCATGATGTTTCGATAATAAGACTATCAATTTTGTATAAGTTTGGACAAGCCTATTATGTGATATTTTTATGTGTTTTGTGAAGTCCAAATTACTGGTATTGAATTTTCTATTATATGTGAGAACATTGATTATTTCTTTTAATTATTAGGATTTATTATTTTTATTTTATTGTCTTGTCAAGTGAAGAGAAAACATAGCATAGAAAATAAAGGAATCTAAACTAACTTAAAAAACATATAGCCGGTATAGTCTCCTTGTCATGCAAGGATAATAATTCAGCAACTTAATTATATTTTCTAATATTGCATTAAATGCAGCATCCTTTTCCTTCCAAAAAGAAAAGATAAATATAAGTATGTGATCATAATCATAATCTAACTTGGAAACCAGAGGAGCAGCAACTTGTCCTTTAATTTCTAGAATTATTGGGCGGCATTATAAGCTATAAATAAGTCTTGTATCAGATCTAAAATGTTTTTTTTCTTCTTCTCTTCTCATGACAGATAAAGATTTAGGATTTATGAGCTTTATTTTTATTTTTATTTTTTTAACTACAATTCAAGACTTGTTTGAGCTTAATTAATACTTTATTTTTAGTTAGAATTCAAAGTTTATTTGAGCTTAATTAATACTTTGTTTTTAACTAGGATCCAAGGCTTCTTTAGATCAAGGTATGGGCTTACTAGTAAAGGTTTTGGATTAATTTTTGTATGTGAGTCAATTCAGTCCATAAGGATTGATCTATTTGGGTTAATTTTTTATAATTATGTAAGCACATGTAAGCTTAAATTTCGGTAGTCATAGATGAATAATCGTTCTAAACTTTTCATTTTTGACGTGTGAGAGAGCTTTTTGCATTCTTTGGTTCTTGAACGAACTGAATCTGACTTATTGAAAATTAACTGGCTTCGTGGCATCATTTGACTTCATTCTAATAGTGTTGATGCCTTGAGGCAAGTTTTTATTCCATCACACTCCTATTAGATCTCTTTCAGCTTTCTAAAATTGGATCTCAATCTTGATTGTTAGTTGTATGATCATATAATCACGAGATTTACATCGCAATTGTTTAGTAATTTGATTATATTATAATAATAGTGTTATCATAATCAATATAATTATTCATATTTAAAAAAATAATAATAAATTTAGTATTTATAAAGATTTTTTATTTCAATTTTGGTTTTTGTAGCATTTTACTTATATAAAAAAAAAATTAGTATCCATTCTTATTTTTCTTTTTTTTCTATGCTGAAATTTAATTTAGAAAATTTATATCCAGGAACTAATATAAAAAGGAAATAATTTAAAAAAAAAACTATATAATATATTTTATTTTCTCAATGCATATTGAATTTAATTATTCTTGATTTATTAAAGAAATGTTGTTGTATCATTTGATTTTGTAATTTTATCAAGAAAGTAGGCTTAACGAAGAAATAAAAAAAAATGAAATAATACATAAGTGAACTCCTATAATATTATAAACTTTTAAAGCAGTTGAAAGATCTTAATATCGGTACTTGATCTAGAATAAGGGATGGGTTTTTTGCTTGATTTTTTCTTTACATCTTATTGAAATATTCAATATGCATGTCGATCATATGAGCATTTTATTAATTTAAAAAAAAAAAAAAGATTGCATTAAACATGTGTTAAGAAATTGAGATTTAAAGTATTTAGGTGGAAATTTTATTTTTTTTCAACTTGGTATAAATATTTAGATTTTCCTATTTTTATTTACATAGCATGATGGACATGGTGTGTATGTTTTATTGTTTTAGCATATGTCAAGATTTTATTGGTTAAGACTTGAATATATTAGCATATAAGCAATCCATAGCCAAAGAAGGATGATAGAAAATTGTAACACTTGATAGATCAGATGCAACTTTTTCTTTTTTGTGTGTGTTTAAGCGTATTGATTATTATGTGGCATTTTAAAAATATAATTACGATTGTTTTTTTAAATATTTTTTGTACTTAAATGCATTAAAATAATAATTAGTCTATTAAAACGATAAAAAATATATAATAAAAATATAAATACAGTCATGTTTTCGAACGCTCTTTAAAAATTTTAATTATATGAATTAAGGTTCACAGGAAAAAATAGACTGCGAGAAAGTAAAACTTCTTTGAAATTCTTGATTATGGTGTGGTATTAATATTTTTATATATGGAAAGAAGTAATCAAAAACGCAACCAGCTAGTAATAATTACAAGCCATGGACTTAGAGCAAAACATGAAGAATATTTATGCAATAATAAGGACGAGAGAAAACCAAAGAGATTAACCTTAATTTATAGCAGAATAATAAGTTTCTAGTTTCTTCTAATGGTTTACTTTCTTCCTCTATACATGTACACTAAGTCAGCCGCCGCCTCTTAGACCAACTGATTTAGTGCCTGTTTACGGTGCAAATTATGTTTTTTTTTTTAATAATTTATTTTTATTTTTGTTAAAAATAATATTTTTTTTTAATTTTTAGATTATTTTAATATACTAATATTAAAAATAATTTTTTAAAAAATAAAAATATATTTTTTAAATATATTTTTAAATAAAAAATACTTCAAATCTTAACCACTATCACAGGCTTAAACCAATATCAGAAATGCTTGGGTATTAATTTTTCTTTTCTAGCAGAGAAGTAGAGTACAGATGAAGCAATTTGCTAACTAATCCTACGGAGGTGTCGTCATTGTATACATAACAGTTCTAGTTCATCTCCCCTTTACCAAACAAGCCTTTTAATATTTCAGACCTGTTCATTTGTACCTTTAGGGGCACCCATGCTCCGATTTATGTCTCTTTCTTGTTTTCTTCTTACAAGATAAACATTTTTATTTTTAAAAACAAATGATAAATGCTCATGAATTTACTTAAGACGAACACTAAATAGGAAAGGTTTATATTGAATATAAAACTTTAAATTTTAGCCACAAGTATAAATAAAATAGGGTTTACATTTAGCAGTTTTACCGACAGAATTTTTCTATCGGCGTAAGATAAATATTTCATTGGTAATTAATTTACCAACGAAATCACTGACAAAAATGCTCTATCGGTAAATCTTTTATAAGTAATTTTTTGTCTATCGGTAAATCTATTGGTAATAAAAATTATTATTACAGACGGATTTACTAACGGAACAAACACGTAAAAAAAAATTATCCGTTTCATTTCGTCGGTATATCTCTCGAAAAATACCATTAATAATTCCGTTGGTAATTATTTATAAACATTTTAAAAAAATCCATTTTGTAAATTTATAAAATAATTAAATCAACATAAATCAACACCTTTTAGTCTCAAGAACATCATCATATTTTTTTTTTTGTAATTATGTTGGTAAAAATGACACGTCATCGTTTTTTTTGTTTTTTATTTTGTTTTTTTTTTCACAGTAATTCCCTCGTTATATACCAAGGAAATATTTTCATTGGTAAAATCCCTCAGAAATTTACCGATGAAAATATTTCTTCAGTATTTTTATTTATATTTATCGATTTTCTGGCAGTGAAAAAGGTTTACATTGAGTAATAAACCATGAACTTTAAATTGAATAGAAAGCTAACACAAACTAAAAGAAAATATTAGATTACATGATAAAAAGAGAAGTAAATAACAAAAAAACTTGTGAAAAAAGGTATGTAAAAAAAAAAAGTAAAGAATATTTGAAAGATAAATTGTAGATAAATATTATAATGAACAAAGCTTTCCTTAAATACATATTCTAAAGCCTTGAGCTACTTGTCTTACCTAAAAGGAATTAAAATCAAAATAAAAGTCAATTCCTACATTAACAATCCTTCTGCTCATTAAATCACCTTATCATCCATGTAGACTTCTAAAAAATACTCAATAATATCATAGCATATTAGATTTATTATTCTTTGATAGATGCACTTGTGTTCTTAAGACTAAAAGGCAATTTTAAAAATATCTTCTTCATCAATTATATCATTATCATAACCCAAATGACCTTTCATAAAACTAAACAAATATTCATTTCTAATAGAAAAATCGACCAACATATTAGCTATAGATGTTGGCTACATATAAATCTCATATCAAGATAATAGTATCCAGAGTTGGGGTATATTAAGGCAATTGGTACCTAACATTGTAAGACGCATCTTGGAGCCTATGGGCTGCCAGGAACAAAATCATGAGGCGTGGAAGTCAAGTTAAGCTGAGTCATGACGGACAATATTTTGCAAGGGGAAGTGGATCAAGCCTTACATATGATATCAGAGCCGAGGATGACTTGTTCTTAAGGTGGGGGGGATTGTAACATCCTACATCAAGAAAAGAGTGTCCAAAGCCACAGCATATTAACAAAGCTGGTACTCAACCTTGTAAGACTCATTTTGGGCTATGTGAGTTGCCAGGAACAAAACCATGAAGCGTAAAATCCAGGTTAAGCTAAGTCATAGCAGACAACATTCTGCAAGGGGGACTGGGTCAGGCTTTACATACCAAAATCAATGCACATCATGAACTTACCATCATCTTTAATCACCAGAACAATGATTAAAAGTCATTCTACATACCTAGTCGTTCTTATAGATTCCTCTTGAGGTAATCTTATGATCTCTTTTTTGACTTGATAGGTCATATTTGAAGCCATTCTTTTTACATGTTTAAGTGGTTTAAAACCTGGTTTTATATAAACAATAAGTGTTCTTCTAATTCTAATAATATCGATCCTCAAAGTAAGGAATCATTGAATTTGGACAATATAAAAGTAAGGTATTCCTTATATACATGTTCTAGTAGAGTGTTATAAATATTGATTGATGGTGCTCTAACATCTTTAAGTTTATGTTCTCTAAATGATTATGGAATTCAGCATTTTCATCGTATATTTTTTTTGTAAATAATATGAAAAACATTAAATAGATTGATGAGGTGGCATTAAATGACCTTTTTTCATGGAGAAACTCATATAAACATTTTTCAAACAGAAAAATCATTCACCTTTATCGTGGCCTATAAGCATGTTTGAACACTTGATTGCTCCATCCTTGTTCTTTTAGTTGAAATTCTCTGAAGTAAGAGCTTCAAGCCTTATAGAGTGATGCACGAACTTGTGCATTCTATAAAGAGTTTTGAAAGAAAAAAACATATTGGCTATTCAACTAATCCCTTTTAACAAACTAGATAGTTTTATATCTTTATAATACTACCATGCATGTTTCTTAAAAGAAGTTGCAACAAAACGTTTATCATGTCTCCTTACCATCTTTATGCTGCCATCTAAATTAAAAAAATTAATAATTGATTGGTTTAGATTTTTAAAAAATATATTGATTAAGATTCTTTTTCTAAATCAAGCGGGGTGATTATAATTATCATATTCATCTCTACTAGATTCTACTTGGATAACTTTATTCATAAAATAGATTTATCTTATTTATATTTTTATAAAGGAATCTTTCATTTTTTAAGTATGATTAATAAGTTCAAGGTAAGGATAAAAGTTCTTAAGACAAAAATATTTTACAAAGAAAATTATAAAGTGTTTATAATTGTAAGGATTCTTATTCCATTAAAACATTATTTTTAAATGCTTTACAAAGGTATTTGAATAATTAAAAAAGGATTAACCACCCTAGGTAAATTAAAAAAAAAATGTTCCATATATTCTTAAATTGTTTTGATTATGAAATCCTTGTATAATGTGAAATGAGATTTAAAAAGAGATTTTGATTCTTATTCAAATGATAAATAAGTATCATATTGACAACAAATATGATTTAGCAAAGCAAACACATTCCATTCTTAAATATCTAAATCAAAATATTTCAAATGAAGGGATAATAGCAACATTGAGAAATTAGTCATTGAAAATCTAAGTCAACCCATATATGACTTTTTTTTATATTTGAAAAAATCATGACATGTTGCTAAATATTATATTTGATCTTTAAATATAAGTCAATCAATTTGTTAAATTGATAATAACTTAAATTATTTAATTTATCTAATCATATTTTTATTAGGATTATGATTTATATTTGAGGAACATAATAGGTCACTTACATTAAGAATCATTGAAAAGAAATTAACTAGAATGATTAATTAAGTATGACTAAATTATAAATAACTTTATAAATTAAGGACTAGAATACAACTAATACATGGAATTACAATTTTAATCCTAGAAAAATCAAGTATGAATTTGATTGCATAAATCTCTAATAACAATATTCTTAAAATAAAATATGTGAGTTTTTTTAAGGAAAGTGATACTTTCCATTAATAGAGATATTATGTTTTTTATATATATAAATAAAGTGTCATGCCTCATATTTTTCATGAAATAATATAAAGTATTAAAGGCATAATAGAATGTCACGTAATTAAGATCATAAAAAAGAGAGTGAAAAAGCTAGCATTGAAGGCATATTAATCCAACTCTTCTAAAAAAGTTCAGGATATTTCAAATCTAATTATTCGTGTAAATTATTATTAAAGATAAAATAATTAGATAGCATATAGCTTTCGACAACCTAACCTTAAAGAGTTAATCAAACCCTAAAATAAATAATTGATGTTCAATCATCTTCGTTCCCTTAAACAATCTAACAAAATCTATGAAACACTTGAAAATTTTAAAATTGTCATTTTTTTTTTGTTCATGTTCTTTCAAGAAACCCAAATTCTAGAGTTTTGATTTTTGGAAAATGTTTATGCAACTTATTATCTAAAGGTCTAAGAAGTACAAAACAATAGGTATTTTATTTAAAACTATGAAATTGAGCCCTCAAGGGTAAAAAAAAATTACAATTATGACATTCATGATCGATCCTTATTTAGGTTTGTACAAGATTTTATCATTAGAAAATTGATTCAGTGTTCTTTTAAGATTCTTTTTTAATATACACTTTTTTAAATAAAAGATTGGTTAGATCAACCTAAAAAATATATGATAAAAATTTCATAAATAGTTGACTGAATGTTGATATGAATAAGTAGAAACCTTAAGATTACTAGAAACTCATATAGTTATTAATTTTAGGATCTATAAGATTAGTTGAGATACACGCAATCTTTATATATTTATATTAATAAAAAAAAACTTATTAATGAAAGGAAAAGAGTATTTTTATTGGGAAGCGTCCATGGGTATTAAATAAGATAGTGCTTGAATTGGAATCGACAGCCAAGTGCAGACCAAACTCTTTTTTTTTTCTTATGGTTTTTTGCATGGAGAAAAAAGATGTCAACAGAATCTCTTGTAGGTCATCATCATATCGTACCATTGATTTCTAAAGTGATTGGCTGCAATTATTAATTAATGCCCCTTGTTTTTACAGCCAGGCTTGTAGCCCAGCGGTGGTAAAGAGTTTTTTTTGCCTCTGCATCCTGGGTTCAAGCTTCAGCATGTATGTCTGTCACTTCCACGGTGTCTTACATATTTGCTGGGCTTGCAGGATGTTCAGTGAGCCGTGGGATTAGTCGTGGTGCGCGCTGGCCCGGACACCCAAGTAAATCAAAAAAAAAAAAAAAAGAAGGTACACTGAAAAGGGACGACCAAAGTGAATGGAGTTCTAGCTTACAATTAATTGGCATTATTACACTACTGATCTTTTTAAAGTGATTGACACAGTTAATAAAACTCAACCTAAAGCTATTAAAATCGAGTTTGTCCATTAGCTTTTTGTAAATCTAATACATCTATGTACGATTAGTTTTATTTATGAAAATAAATTTTGATATCACTATAAATATAAATAAAGGTGTAAAACACAATATTTTATGTTGGATATATAGTCAGACTATACATACACTAGTTTGTTACTTTTAAGACTCGGCCTAGTGGCCGGCCCGGTCCAAGACTCGGGTTCCGGGGTTTTGATCTGGTTACCGGGTCGGCCGGGTCAATTCTTTTTTTAAAAAAATAAAAACGACATTGTTTTAGTAAAAAAACAAAATAAAAATCAATGGGTTTACAGCTGGGTCTTACTGAGTCAACCCGCCAGGTCACGCTAGGTTTTTCCTTCCCCTGTTTTTTCTTCAACCTGGCTCGGTTCTAGCCCCTGATCCCGGGTCGACTTGCCAAACTGGGTCGGGTTTCAAAACTATGGTTATTATGCTTTTGTTGTGGGTTAAGTTAAATTTTTTTGGAATGTAAAAAAAAAAATACATAGATTGTAAATTTATTTTTATATTATTATTAAACTCGGTATAATGGTTCAAACTTGAAAACTTCTAACTCGACTATTTGTTTAGCCTGGATTTTAAATAAAATTATGTGGGAATTACCCTAACGTGATCTTGTTAGTTGGGCAAATCCAAAGAAAAAATCTCAAAGAAAAAAAAAACAGGTCAGATTAACTGTAGTCAAACCGCCAAACTTGAGACTTGAGTAAAGTACTTCATTAGGTCAAATTAAATTTTTTATTTTATTATATGATAAAATACAAAAATTGATTTACCATCAGCTCAATACTAAAATTAAATAAGAACTACATATATATTAAAGGATGGAATTGAAAAAAAAATAGAAAATAAAAAAAGATCAAAAAACCTAAAGGAAATAGAAACCTCATATTAAAAGATGAAATTGAAAATATAAAAGATAAAATAAATTTCCAATATGCTTTTATTAATTGATAAAAAAAATACAAAAACCGATTGACCATCAATACAAATATTAAAAGATAAAATTATATAAAAATTTTATATTAAAGAATGCAATTGAAAAAAAATAAAAGATTAAAAAAAATAAAAATAAAACCTTAAAAAATAAAAATTCTACGTTAGAAAATAAAATTAAAATAATAAAATAATTTTTCAAAAACCTAAATGACAAAAAAAAAAAAAAAAAAAACTCAAAGGTTTCGTAACAAAGTTTAGGCATGTGGGCTGAGACAAGCACAAGCGACATGTCATTTTTAAAAGGAAATATATATATATATATATAATAAACAACAAGTTGTCTATCGTTAAGTAGAAAATAAAGTGCCCCTAGGTATTGAAATCACGACACAAAGTTAATTTCACAGCTACGGCACAAAACTTATAACTAAATGATTAAAAAAGATTAAATCAACTTTGTTCACTATTTATATTAACAGTTAAACTTAACAATGCCTTTTAGTTATTTTAGTAATAAATATAACTGATTATACTTTTAATAGTTGAAAACAATAAACTCAATTAATTACCTACATTCCCTTCATACGTTATTGGTGAAGTAAACCTAATTAGTTGCTAGCTAGTTTAAAACAGGATTTGTAGTTTCATGCTTTGCCTCGGACTAGAATATTTTTCTTATTGGTAAAAGAAAAGTTGCTCCAGAGATTCAACTATACTTCTAAAAAGTTTGAAAAAATAAGACTGGAGACCAAAACCCAACCAATAATAAAAATGGAGAATCTACAAAACAAAAACAATAAATAAAAACACTTGAAATAATTCGGATCATTTTAAAAATTGACAAAAATCATATAAAAAACAAATAACAAAAAAAACTCTGATTACTAATGATATAAATATTGAATGATGAAATTTAAAAAACATAAGTGTAAAAAAAATAATAATAAATAAGATAAATATAGACAAACCTTTTAAATTTGGGCTAAGGTCTCAAATTCACAACTCATTATTAAATCCTAAACTCGGGCTAGATCAAGAAACTTAATTCTCAACCAATTTAATGTTGATTAGCTAAAATATATCCAACAAAGAACAACAAATAAAAAGACCCAAGAAAACCTCATTCATTTTCAAAATCAATTAAAAAAAATCCTACAAAAGCAAATAAATAAAAATAACAGAGCCTAGTCTTTAATTAAATAAATGTTGAGGGATAAAACTTAAAAAACATAACTTATAGAAAGGGAAAAAAGAACAAAGTAAACTAAGGAGAACCTCTCAAACTTGGATTAATCTCTAAAACCCAATACCTGTGAAATCATAAATCTCGCTCAACTCTCAATCAATCTAATATCAAATGATGGAATGAAAAAAACAAATATCAATTTAAAAAAATAATGATCAAATTTGACATGAAAAACATTGAGGATGAGATTAAAAAAAAAAACTAAAATTTATCTCAAATAAAATAAATAGTAATAAAAAATAAGGACTAAATTCAAAAGATTAAAAATTAAAGGGGCACGAAATTGAATTTTATTATTTAATAAATTATTTTTAAAAACATTATTCATCAATTTAAAGAATTATCCAAAAAAAAACCCAATAAAGAATACCAAATAAAAAGACTCGAGAAAGTTAGGGTAATTTTCAAGAGCAGCAAAAATTTCTATGAAAAAAAAAATAATAGAAAAAATAAAACTCAATCTCCAATTGAATAAATGCTAAAAAATAAAAGAAAAAAAAAAGCTTACATAAAGAAAAACAAAAACCAAGCAAACCTGGTTTGAACCTTCTAAATCTAGTCTAATCACCAAACTCGTAACCTATGAAATTCTAAACACAGGTTCAATCAAAAAGTTTAATTCTTAATTAATTTAATTTTGAATGATAAAATGATGAAAAATTATATTAATTTTTTTTAAAAAAAAACTTGCCAAAGTAAAAAAACATTCAAAAAAATAGAGATCAAATTTGATAAAAAAAAAAAACCCAAGAATGATGAAATTATATATAAAAAATAAATGAAATAGTAATCAAAAGGACAGGGGTTAATTGTTAAGGAAAAAAGGACAGGGGTTAATTGTTAAGGAAAAAATTGAAGGGGATAATCTAAAATTTTTAAAGGGTTGGCCTGGAATTTAAGGTGGATAGAGAGAAGGAAAAAATAAATTGTTGTCGATGCTAAATTGGAGGTGCGTTTGGCGAACGCACCTCCTCATCATGGAGGAGCTGCCGAGACCTTTCAAACATCATAAGAAAAAACAGTGCTTGGTGACCAGACAACTTCACGCATTTCGCTTAAAGGGCATGAGGGGCGCTCTTACATGTGCTTGGCACGCACCAACAAATATTTTTTTCTTAAACATTTTTTAAAATACAAAAATGCCCTTGAGTTAACATGATGTTAACAAAAAAAATATATAATGAAAAGACCTAAACACCCGGAGGATAGTTTTGTTAATTTTGAATGCAAGAGTAACTAAGTAACTTCATTTAAATATAAGAAAAAGACATAAACACCCTTGGGTTAAAGCCATCATTTTTTTTGTTCAAAAGATATTTAAGTAATTTAATTGTTCTAAAAAAATAAAATGACTAATCTACCCTCAAACAATTTAAAAATAAAATTGAATCATGATAAAAAGATAATTCTAACTCTAAATCCTAGCTCCATGGTTTTTTTTTAGCCATGGGAAAATTTGATAGAAATTTGATAGACAACTATTCCATTGAATATTATTCATTGGTCCGCGCTACATTGCAGGTTAGACAAAAACTTTTTTAACATAAAGAAATATCTAGGTGTTGCTAATGTTTTTTCTAGTATAAAATAATTTTAAATAATGTGGGGATTGATCTAATATGACTAAGTCGACTTGTCATGTTTAAAGGCAACTCAGATGATCGGTAAAAATATATTTCGACTCAAAATAAATATTTAATATGATATTTTTTATCAATATTGAAAGAACAATATATTGAATTGATTTGGGTAAACTTGGGTTAAGCTGTCAATCCATGTGTTGGGTTATAAAACTATAACTCATGGAAAGATAATACTAAAAAACAAAAATAAAGTCTAATTTTCAATAAACTCAATATTGAATGATAAAATTAAAAAAAAAATTAAAAAAAAAAATGACTAGAAAAAATGACCCAAGTCAACCTACCAAACCAACATCTCAGATCATAAGACCAAGATAACCCATCACAAGCCAAAAAAAAATTATAATGTTTAATTTTCAATCAATCCAGTGTTGAAAGATAAAATTAAAAAAAAAAATTAAAAAAAACATAAAAAACCGATTCGATTCAACCCAAGTTAATTCGCTAAACTCGTACCCTAGAGTCACGAGATTGAGACAACCTCATAGAAAGTGAAACGAAATAAATCACGAAGTTTAATTATCAATCAATTAAATCTTAAATAATAAAATTAAGGAAAAGAAATCAATTAGAAAAAGAGAAAAGAAACTTGAGTTAATAGAGTTAAACCGTCAAACTTGCAATATAAGTCATGAAATTAAGATAACCTCATAAAAAATAAATTTTAAAAATATAAAATTCAATCCTCAGTAATTTAATGTCAATGGATGGAATTAAAACTAAAAAAAAAACATGGATTAATACAAAAACATAGCAAAGGAGAAAAAAAATACTATTATAGTAAATATTGTTTTGCAAGGAGGATCACAATAAAATCCTCTTCTCTCTGTTTTTTTTTTTTAATATCATTTGTGCGAGATGCCCTGTTTTTGCATTTTAAAAATACTTTTGAAAAAAATTTAAAATTTAAAATTTTTTTATTTACTTCAAATTAATATTTATTGATGTTTTCGTATTATTATAATGCGCTGATGTCAAAATGATTTTAAAAAAATAAAAATATATATATTATTTTGATATATTTTAAAATAAAAAATATTTTAAAAAACAACTGCAACCAAATTCCTAACTCATAATAAATAGAGATTAGTATAATAAAATTAACCAATACGGAATCAACCCAATTGCCCGACCATTAATGTTCATTGTGTTGTCCGAGTGCTTTCCTTCCAGAGACTATGTATTAAAATAAAATAAAATTGATTTGAAGTATCATCCAATTTCTATTTGAGAGAGCGTCAATTCTTTGTGATAGTCAAAAAGTTATCCACAGCACATGATTACATTCATCTCATATGCATAACTAGTCAAAGTGGGGTGGTGGAGCTTCCCGGCGTTTTCCTCCAAACCTTACATCATTATCTACTCTCACAAGTCACAGGCCATTTTCATTTTATGCTACCTACTCTTCCTGCAAATTAAAATCAATAAATATTCCTTGAATATCTTTATTTGTTTACTTTTCATATTATTCAACTTGATTTGGTTATCTTGTTCGGGTAAATATTAGAAAATAAAAGAAATTATTCATCTCATAAGAAGGGTTTATTTATTTTTCTAAATCTATGTTTTTTTATTTAATTTTATATTTTGATATTTCATTTATTGAAGATTGAACTTCGTAATTTATTGTGGTTTGTTTTTTATATAGTTAACTTGGTCTCATAACCCATATCACGGATTTGTTTTAGTTTGCTTTCTATAAGGTTATCCAAATCTTATGACTCGAATAACGTGTTTTATAGGTTAATACAGATAAACTCAGGTCGTTTTATTATATCCTGTTTTTAGATTGATTTTTTTTTTAATTTCATCCTTCAACAATAAATTTATTGAAAATTGAGCTTCATAACTTGTTTTGATTTGCTTTTTACTGGGTTATCATAATCTCATGACCTAGATCGCAAGTTTAATAGATTAACTTGGATTGACCCAAGTCATTTTTTCTATTTACTTTCTATGAGGTTATGTTAGTCTCTTGACCTGGATCACAGGTTTGACAGTTAACTGAAGTTTTTTTAATTAATTTATGTTAATTTCATTCTTTAACACAAAGTTAATTGAGAATTGAGTTTCATAAAAAAATTTTCAATTTGTTTTATATATGGGTTATCATGTCTCATAATTTGGATCAATTTGTTTTCTTTTTAATATATTAACTTGAATTTGTACGAGTCAAATTATATTTTTACCAGTCATTTAAGTTATCTTTGAACTCATCAACTTAATCAGGTCATATCGATTCAACTTTTATATAATTTAAAAGTCTTTTTTAATAGAATAAATTTAGCAATATATAGACTTGTTTTTTTGCATGTTAAGAAAAAATTTAATCCGACACAATATATCACAAGTGGAAATTCTAATCCTTTCTACCCCACTCCTTCAACGCGCTTGCCTTAAAAGTATGTTTGACAGTGTAGTAGTGGTTGTTTTTCAAATAACTTTTCGTGCGGAAATATATGCCAATTATATATTTTTTTTATTTTTTTAAAATTATTTTTGACATCAGTACATCAAAATAATCCAAAACATACAAACCATATTAAATTTTAGCAAAAAAAAAAATTAAATTTTTTGGGAAATTCCCAAACGGTTTCTAAATCTACAATAATTCGTTGCATAGTTAGACTATAAAAATAGAAAATTGGTTACTTCTTACTTGGTTTCTTTAATTTACTAATTGTTGGTTTAAAACAGGAACGCGCTCCTAAAACAGTAATTTTAATAATTTTAACTTGCTTTGGTTATTAGTCGTGTAAATGTGAAAATAATGCACCCTTTGAATGATTTCTTAAAGCAGGGGATCCAAAGCCCCTTCTATTGCATAACCTAAAAAAGCTATAAGCAAAGTACCCAAGTGGTTGCGGAAACGAGACGCTTTGGTTACCGGCGAACGCTTCCAAAGGCGATCCTTCGAGTTTCCGGCTGTTTCCTACATTGAACTTCATCGCCGGAAAGAATATCAAGGAGCTCGGCCTCCCTCTGGCAGGCCTTTGGAGCGCGGAGCTGGTGACGAAGAAAGAAATTGGCTTGCGCTTGAATTGATGAGTTCGCAAAGAGGGCAGTAGGGCTCCTATTGAAATGAAACGAAAATATGCGATAAACATAAAAATCATTTTTCAATTTTATTCATGGTGATTTCATTTAAAGAAAGTTTCTTTGAAAGGTTCTTCTATTATATTATTATTTTAATATTTCAATTTAGTTTATTTTTTTATTTTTTAAAAGTGATCTATGAATTTTTATTTTATTTGAAGATTGGATAGGTAGATTTTTAGATGATGAGTTGATTTTTTTTCTACTCGTATTATTTTTTTTCAAGTATTATCTATATTTTATAATGATAATAATTGATAAATAATTAATAAATAAAAAATTTTCGGTTGATATTTTTACTAATCTTTGTTATATATAAAAAAAATGAATTTAAAAAAATAAAAAAAAAATAGTTTATTTAGCTCTTTCATGCCCACTCTAAAGTTTTTTTTTAGTAGTTTTAACTATAACTTTAGTTTTATTTATTAGTTACAATTTATTTGAAATTAATTGAATGAACAATTCATAAAAACAAAAAAGGGAAAAAAAAAAAATCCCCCCCTCCATCTTGTGAGACTTGCAGGTTTTCGTTGCATTGGATTTGTTGATTTTGGTTTCGTAATTTGCATCAACATCACAAGGAGAGTATTGTTTTTCGTTGATTTCTGCGGTTTTAAATGGGCTTTGTTCGACTTTTTTTTTTTTTTTAAATTATTGCAGGCCATAACTGGAGTAAATGAGTATTTCGGGGCCCAATCACTGGAGTAAATGAGTATTTCAGGGCCCAAAAAACGTTCAATGTTCTTAAATTTCATAAATTTCATTTGGAATTATCTTTACGTTTTAAAAATATTTTTAAAAAAATTAAATTTTTTATTTAATTTAAATTTTTTTTTAGTTTTTTTAGATCATTTTGATACGCTGATATCAAAAATAATTTTTAAAAAATAAAAAAAAATAATATTTTGATATATTTCTGAATAAAAAAACACTTTAAAAAGCAATTGCAACCACATTTCCAAATAGACTAAAAAAAAGGTCGTAATATATGTGAATACATACATGTACACTTTATATACAATTAGTCAAATGTTATTATAATTATTTATATAACTCAATTATTTTATTTTCAAAATTTATGCAATTAAACATATTATATCTATTTCAGCAAATAAACATGTCTTCAATTGGTACGGAAATGAAATCTCTAATAGTTGGAGACAAGAGATTCATATAAAAAAAATAAAAATAAATAAACATTTTTATTTTTGTAATGCCATGCAAAATATTTTTAAGCTTTTTTTTTTTTTTATGTTTTACATTAAGACATCAAAATTATCAAAAAAAAAAAAAACAACATAAAAAAACAGCAATTTAATGCTTTTTCAACTAATACATAATTTGAAAAACACTTTAAAAAATAAATTCAACTATATCACCAAATATCAATCTCAACTATATTTTTTTTTATTAGTTGAAGGCGTAAAAAGAGAAATAATGCCTTCATTATGTCCACTTATTTGACGTGGCACTCTCTCTATGCGTGGATTATATACTATATATTTGGAGTTTCTGCCTATTTTGCAAGTAAGATATGATAATTGTGCTCAGATATTTGTGGAAGAAACCATGGAAAACATTCTTTTCGTGTGAGTGTAAATATATGCAGGTAGATTACGTAGGTAGATAAGGAGTGCTTATACAAAGTGAAAAGTGCACGGACTGATCACATGCAAGCATGTAAACAGAGATAATGAACTTCGAGTGTTTTTCCTTTTTTAAAAAAAAAAAATTAATCAGATTATATCAAAATAATAAAAGCTAGCCGAAAACTATGAAGAACAAAACAAGAGTTTTGCTTTTGAAAAAAATACAACCAAGACGTATATTTAGAATTATTATGCATCAAGTTAAATTGTGGTGTTTTTACTGTTTATAAATTATTCACCCTCTCATATTTTACTACAAATTACAATAGTATACTTTTAATAAATTTCCAATTTAATCTTAATTTTGTTTTTGCACAATTGAGCTTTTTTTAGACTAAATTAGAGCTCAATTGCATGTTTTTTTTTTTTTTTTTGTGAGAAAGGGTTAAATTGAAAGAAAATATAATGAAGTGAAGAAAACGGGTAACATAGGTGGCAAATTGAAAATTTTAGTTAAGAATTCATTTGAGTCCCCCATCTTTTTTAAATATTAGGTGAATTGCATTTTTTTTGTAATAAATGGTCAACAATTCATTTGGTCAATGAATTTTTGGCTGTGTGGTTTATGTGCCTATAACACCCCTACAACGTAGAATATGAATTTATATTGGTTTTGATTCTCCATCTGTTATTAGATTTCTTGAACTTTTAACTGGTAATGTTTTTAAGGCACGTTTTGAAGATTGTCATTTTGATGAGAACATTTTCCCACCATTACAACAAGAAAAGTTAATGCCTGAAGCATGACAATAAATTACTTGAAATAACCTAAAGTTATCTTATTTTGATCCAATGACATATCAATGTGAACTTGAAGTATAAAAGATAATTCATTTACAAAATATTACAAATCAATTACCAAATGGTTTCACCAATAATGAAAAGGTGGTTAAATCTTATATTCTAACTGCAAATGCTCTATCTAGAATTGAAATCCTTAAAAGAAGAAGAAGAAAAAACAACAACAACAACAACATAGTAGCAAATGAATCTATACCATGCCTAAAGTGTGGAAGACATGTTGGTGTTAAGGACAAAAATCCTAGAAAACAAAAATTACAATAAATATATGATGGTACTCCTAAAGATTTCTCATCTGTAAAAAATATGATAAATATTGTGTCTAAATCATCTTTTAATATTGATCATCCTGAAAAGATATCTCTTAAAGAGACACGGGTACCTGGAAATAATGAGATCTATATAAACTATGTTCACACAAGAGCTATTTTGGATTAAAATAAAATTATCATAAATGACGTATTTACATTTAAGGTTACTTTTGAAATCACTAGAAGTAATGATGAAATTGAACCACAAACTTTCAAAGAATGTCAACATAGAAATGATTGGTCGGGGGGGGCAATCCAAATAGAGTTGGGGGGGGGGGGGGGACAATCCAAATAGAGTTAAACTCACTTGTAAAATGTGAAGTGTTTGGACTTTAGTTCATACATCTAAAGGTGTTATGCCCGTTGGATATAAGTGGGTTTTCATTAGAAAAAGAAATGAAAATAATAAAATTGTTCGATACAAGGCACGACTTGTTGCACAAGGATCTCATTAAGACCTAGCATTAATTATGAGGAAATTTATTTTTCTAGTTATGGATGCAATCACTTTCAAATTTTTGATTGGTTTAGTAGTCTCATAAACTCTAGATATACATTTAATGAAAGTAGCTACAACATATCTGTATGGATTATTAGATAAAGATATCCATATAAAAAGCCCCTGAAAGATTCAAAATGCCTAGAGCCTTTTATGATAAATGCAAAAGTGTTTATTCTATTAAACTATAACAATCTTTATATAGGTTAAAGCAATATGGTCGCATGTAGTATAGTCGTCTTAATTAATACCTTCTAGAAAAAAGGTTTGAAATAATAAGATTTTTTTCCATGTATTTTCATTAAGAAAACCACATCAAGATTTGCTATTGTTATAGTATATGTTGATGATTTAAATCTTGTTGGTCTAAAGAACTCATAAAAATTACAACTGGAGCCTTTTATGATAAACCCAAAAGTGTTTATTCTATTAAACTACAAAAATCTTTATATAGGTTAAAGCAATATGGTCGCATGTAGTATAATCGTCTTAATTAATACCTCCTAGAAAAAGGGTTTGAAAATAATAAGATTTTCCCATGTATTTTTATTAAGAAAACCATATTTGGATTTGCTATTGTTGCAGTATATGTGGATGATTTAAATCTTGTTGGTCTAAAGAACTCATAAAATTTACAACCTATTTGAAAGATGAATTTGAGATAAAAGATCCTGGAAAGACAAAATTTTATTATGGTTTACAAATTGAACATCTTTCAAATGAAATATTTATCCATTAATTCGCATATATAAAAAAGATCTTGAAGCACTTTTACATAGACAATGCTTATCCTTTGAGTACATTTATAGTTGTTCGATTACTTGATGTGAAGAAAGTCCACTTTTTACCATTAGAAGAGGATGAAGAAATTCTTGGTCCAAAAGTACTACATCTTAATGTTATTGTAGCACTCATGTATCTTGCAAATTGTATAAGACCGAATATAGTTTTTACGGTCAATTTATTAGCAAGATATAGTTTCACTCCCATAAAAAGACATTGAAATTAGGTCAAACATATACTTCACATCTATGTAGAATAACTAAAATGATGTTATTTTATAGTGGATCAAATTCACAATTAATTGAATATATAGATGCAGGTTATCTCTTTGATCCTCATAAAAGAAAATCATAAATAGGTTATCTATTTACCTATGGAGGTATTACAATTTCTTAGAGATCTATCAAACAAAACATTAGTAGCTACTTCATCAAACCATTCAAAAATTATTGCAATCCTTGAAGCAAGTCGAGAATATATATGACTAAGGTCAATTATCTAGCATATAAAAGAAAACTATGGGTTGTCAACCACTAAAGATAGTCCCATAATATTATGTGAAGATAATATTGATTACATCACTCAATTTAGAGGAGGCTATATTAAAGGAGACAAAATAAAGCATATCTCACCAAAGTTCTTTTATACTTACGAGCTTCAATAAAAAGAAAAAATTGATATCAAGCAAATCAGGTCAAATGATAATTTAACTGACTTATTTACAAAGTCTTTACCAACCTCAACTTTCAAGAAGTTTGTCTATAATATTGGAATGCGTTATATTAAAGATTTATCATAAGACATGTACTTTTAAGGTGAAGTTAATGCAAATTGTATTTTTTTTTCCTTCATTAGGTTTTTTCCATTGGGTTTTACTTTACAAGGTTTTAATGAGGCAATTTAACATTTTGTGAATCCTAAAGTATTCAAATATGGATATTAAAGTATCTATATTAAACTTTCTATTGAATTTTGAAGTATTTAGAAATCACACAAAAAATTTGTACTTTTTTTTTCTTTGCTTGGGTTTTTTCCTTTGGCTTTTTCTTTGTAAGGTTTTAATGAGATACATTTTTAGTACATGATCATTAAAGGGAAAATGTGATAAAATCTATAATTATATATATTGAATGCCCATTAGAATCTCTTAAACTTCATGACTTTTAAGTTTAGTCTCTTGGTTTTCCATGACACTTGGATTTCTTAGTATCCTTTAATGTTCTCATTTATTCTCCTATAAATAGATTACTTGTCTTGTATTCTAAAGATTGAAAAAAAAATGTATGAATTTCTCTTTTAAGTTTTATTTTGAATATACATGTTCTTACTTATTCCCTTTTTTTTTTTAACACAATGCTAGATGTTTAAAATTATGGTGAGGTCAATTTTTCATAAAAAAAAAAAAGTTTGAGATTTATACCTTATTATTCTTAAATCGATGGTAGTAAATGCCATGATCTTTCCAAATTAATGAAACAAAGTTTTTTTTTAAAAAAATTATATATATTATTTATGAACATTAATGGGATATAAATAAAGAAAGTATCCTTATTGTGTTGGGAGAAACTTTTATTTGGAAGTTCTTATTGAATTGGACATATTTGTTATCCTATTACAATTTCAAGTCAAAAAGGATAAATTTACTTGTTATACCAAAATGATAAAAGTAAATTAATCTTGAGATGGCATTTATAGAAATTAAAATATTTATAAGTCTGGTATATGACTCAAGCTTTTTTTGACCAAACAAATTAAGTTTATCGGGTTTGAACCCATATTAAATTAAAAACTCAATCCAAATATATTTTATAGTTCTTACTTTAATATTCTTTTAACTAAAGGTATTTTAATTAATTTCTATATCAATTTTTTTTTCTAAAATATCCTTTAGATAAAGAACATTTGAGGTAAATTGCACATCACTATCTATAAATAGACAACAAAGTCATCAAATCAAATACAATAAGCAGAGACTAAAAACTAATCACAAATACTTGGAAGTTATCTCAAAGAACTTCTAAGCAAATCAAGGAAGTTAAGGATCAAAATCCCTTTATTTATCAAATCAAACCATGGAAACGAAGGATCAAAGTCCTTTTCTTATCAAATCAAATCAAGTTAAGATCTTATACAAAAAGTTTTTGATCTCGTTTAAATACTTTTCATCAAATCAAGTTAAAATCTTACACAATCAAAGCTTTTAGACTTGTGTAAATATCTTTCCATCCAAAGCAAAATCTAGATCTGGTTGTTAACTAAAGGATTCATACATGTAAAAAGCACCTCAAGAAAGTTTCCACTTTTACTTATAATCAAATTTGTTATTGTAATTTTGACAACAATTTTAGTGTATTTTTAATACATGAAATTATATGTGTACAAGCACATTTTTTCTGTAAAAGCTTTAATTTTTTTAAGCTCAATTTTAACTTTTTAACTATCAATTTTATAAACACTAAGAAAGTTTTATTTCTTTTCTATTTGGGATAGAGTTTATTTAAAAGGTTTTGAATTTTACCAAAACATGTCAGTTAAGAATTCTTTGAAATTAATTTCTCATTCACTTATAATTTGTTTAAAACATGTTAATGTTTCATGTTGAAGATTAAATTTCAACAAAGTTTTAACTTAAAAAATAAATGGAGTTTATTTTTAATTTGATCTCAAATACACTTATTAACCATATTTTAACAAATTTTCCAACACATTTACTTTTGATTGATCGAATCCCTCGAGTTGTCCATTACACTTGGAAGGTAAATATAAACAAAGAAACGGTTGAGAATATATACCATGAGAATGATTTAATTAAAGATTGAACGTTGCATTTCATCTTCTACAAGGTATAAATTGTGAAAAGCTATGCAAATAAATTGATTCGACCTCTGCCTTTAGTACATTGCTTGCTTGTTTTAGGGTGCCATACAGCAGGGATCAAAAACTTTCTACCCCTTGATCCACGGCCGTTAAACCCTCCACCGCTATTCGGATCAACACGTACTTTTCCGGTGTAGCCATCGAGAGCTCCGCTTCCAAAAATGCCCCAGCAAGCTGATGCAGCCTCAATAGTTTTATTGGCATTATTGCTGCTGTCCTGGAAAAATGCAGTCGCATATGGGTTAGTAACAGCTTCAGCCAACGCCCTTGCAAAGGCAAAAACAAGTTGATGCCCTTAGCTATGCTAAATATTAACTTTATTGTTGTGTTGTTATTGGAAATATATTATTCAGAGTTTTTTATTGCTCTGCTCAGATAAATATTAATCAAGATGGGCTTAAAATCATCAGACTTTAAAATTTCAAATAATTAGTGAGCATTCTCTATATTTGATTTGCAGCTCCATGCCATGCATGATCGGTTAAAGTCTACAATATGGCAATCTTGATCCATTATTTTAATACAACTCCTTGAATCTTGCACTTTTTATTGATTTTAAATTATATTGATCGAATATATGATATCAGCATTCGCAATGATTTTTTTTTTTTTTTTTTAATTGCCACGTAGTGATTTCTAATACAAGTACCAAAAGTTCCATGCTGCGAGCATTTTGTGAAGCACAGACCCTGCATTTGAGCATCTCTATCTGTAAAAAGAACAGGGATGGCGTTAGAGTCTCCATCGGTCACCTTCTGCAAAAGTTGCTGAATCAAATCGCTGGTGATAGCTTTCCCTGCTGAATGTTTTGGATCAGTCACTTGCTTCATAACTTTTACGTTGATAGGGCAACTTCCCTTCCCGGCAACCTCTAGGCAGCTCTCAATAATTTTCCCACCATGACGAGACTTGAGGTTGTCAGCTGGCCCCCGCAGTGTAATGTAAGGATTCAACAAAGGCTCTAATGGCATTTTTTCGGGCACGCCCGAGTTGACCTTACCAAATGAGAGTGAGGTTTAGGTTTCCTGTCAGAAGAGGGCCCCCATGGTAGGTTATGGGAGTGTTATCACACGCAGGGAAGAAGAGGAGGAGAGCAAGCAGAGAGAAAGAACCAGAGGGCGACTTGGGAGAGACGACGCTGTTGCCAGATTTTCTGCCTATCTCCTCCCTTGGTCACCATTTATCACACGTCAAAACTGTTGGTGGCTTTGCATGTATGGAAAGGCTGTTAGTGCTCTAAAAACAGGTTACCACCAGACAGCTGTTCTTGCGTAAATTGTTGAAGACTAATTTCACGGAGATTATTGCCTCAGTCCTTGGAATTTTTTAGGCAGAGTACGGCTTTTTATTCATTTTAAGTTTTGGATGGATAGGGATAGGGGACACAACTCCTTCCCGTCGTCAAGAGAACTGTGAGAAATTTATCACAGCCTCGGAACAACCATTCTTACCCTTCATTCTTACAGAAAAAACAAATCTAGGAAACAAACTCATCTACAGCAATACATGACGGAGATGCAAAATGACTTGTTACATCCATTCATTAAGTTAGCAAGGTAATCAAAATCATAAGGTGATATAATATTTGCAACTCTGATTACAAACAGTCAACCACCAGGCATAGACGTCCCAGCACATATCCTGCAATGGAAAAATTAGTAAATCATACATGGAACATGTATATTGACCAATGACTTTTCGCAGCAAAACAAGAGGAGAAGTAAAAATTGATCAAGTCCTTAATGAAGAAGCCAACAATTGCAACAGCCAACAAGAGAAGAGTGGATAATATAAATAGAAACTCCAAGGCGCAGGGAAGGGGAGAACATTGCATATAGATCAATTTATTTCCTTGTTTTATTTCAATCCCAGTTTATCATGCAACAAAGTGAACACGGATTACACACATTCATAACCTAACCAGTGCATTCAGTTGTGAGGTTTCTCTTGGCTTATATTGATATAAGAAAATTGGTTTCTTTACATTTGGGCAATTTTGGTGACTCCTCTTCATTTTTCCTTAGCCTCGCAGCTACGGTCTTGAGACTGCTAGTCATGTAACTCACTGCAGCTACAAGAAGCTCTCTGCACACAAATTAAAAAGTTTGCTTAACATTAAGAAATCTGGATATTTTCCTGGCCATATCAAACAGGACATATGCATGCTGCAAGAATCTCATTCTTACAAATAGAAAATAAGACAATCAACATGACATGAAGATATAAGTGCATCATGGAATCTGGCATCATTACATGCTTACAATGCACATGGCTGAAGAAATAAATACGGAATGTTGTTCGATATTGTCAGATTCCAAACAAATTTTCAGCCTCATGCCACCATGATAGAACCCAGAAATTTCTTAAGTTATGAGCATTACAATTCATATCATCATTCTAGAAACACAGAATTTGTAAAAAGAAAGTAACAAATGCAATGCAATTTATAGTTCAATACCTCTAGTTTCTGCTTTACAAGAGTTCTGTATGATCATCAGTATACAGAAACAAAAACCACTCTTCACTAGTCAATTTATTTCATTGAACTGTTGTTTTGTCTTAAAAGAGGTATTCACAATTTTTCTTTTTCCGGTTATACTTAAGAAGTGAAATAGCAAATTTTATTTCCTGTCTCTATGGTGCCTTCTTTTATTTATATGGTGATCATTAAATTAACAGTGTAAAAGCAAAACAGCAATCCATGGATGAAAGAACAATATACAAGATATTCATGCAAAACGAAAAGGAAATAAAAGGACATAAGAAATTAGAATCATGTAACCAGTCAGAGTGAAACAAACAATATTACTTCATCTTCGAAAATTTATGAGCAGGTGAAACAACCTCAACTACCAAGGTGAGTTAAAGAATATGACCCAATCATGTTCTGCAAAGTAAGGGTGCCCAAGATGGAAGATTTGTAGACAGTCCTACCTTTTAAATAATTTATGATTCCCTCAAAACAGCACACACCACCAAAAAAGAGGCAATTTTCTTACAGAAAGACACAAATGCAAATTATGAAATAAAAGGATATCTATCATAAATGATAAAAACTAATTTTATACTTACAATGGTGAGCAAGGAGAACAACCACCATTTACATAGTAAACAAACAAGAATGAATCATAATGCTGGTCGTTGATTAGATAAAAGCCTTGCAACCTTCGTATACACTTGAATGACATTTTTTTGTACAAATGAATAGCAGGAATGTTGTAAGAGATCACATGCAGGTAAACTGCATGACATGTTGGAATACTTGAAGCATATTTAATGACCTGACGAATGAGAGACCTTGCTGCAAATCAAACAACCAAGTAATCAATTATAAAGCCAGACAAATTTCAGCAGGCATTTCAAAGTAAAGTCCTTTGTGATGCAGATCCTACCTATTCCAAGATTTCTGTAAGTTTCTACTACTCCAAGTGTCAGGATGTAAACTAGTGTTTGATCTGGTTTCAAGGGGTCGTATATGAGCAAATCTCCTATCTACAAAGCAGGTGTAGGTTTGCATGAATTAGTAGAAAGAGAGACATAATTTGTGGAATGAAATAATGATTTCAAAATTACACATGTTGGATAATGAAAAATGAACAAAGCTTGAATGAAGAATCCAGCTGCGTCCTACATCTGATGAATGTGATGGGTTGCAATTACCTTGTTAGAAAACATTTATAGCCCAATCTCACTCGGATGCAACACTAAAATAACCTGGACATTTAAATAAGGAAATTTGTTTGCCCATATTTGTCACAGGAGTTGCGTAGAGATGTGAGCTTCGGTTATCCAGTCATAAGTGGCTCAATGGTTCTTGGGAATATCTTTTATTTGTTGCTGCATCACACAGGGGTATGCCTAATATGCCAGTGTGAGGCACAGATGCAAGTAATGCCCCTTGGAAAAGTAGGAAAACTCACCTCAGTTTCTTTTGCCAGTACAATCCGTGCCGTAACAAATCCAATAAGTTCATCACTGTGACCATTAGGTCGACTGCGGTCGACTGCGGCCCAGGAAACAATATCACGTGCATGAACAACACTTTGGAAAAACTCTTCCTCGTACCTGAAAGGAGGAAACCATTTCCATATAGAAGCAAGAAAAGCATGTTACAAATTATAACAAAGAGAAAAATCAGAAGAAAAAGAAAAGGAGCATTAGATGAAGCAATCAACCTGATAGGAAATATATCAGCATGTAATCGCTCTAATACCTCCAAATCAGAAGGTTGTATAGGCCTGTAGCATATGGTTGGACGATGAGAAATTTTTCGGTTCACCATTGATGGCTTTTCTGTTAATCCCCTACAAAGATATGGTAAATTTGTAGAACTTGCAGCTGGACTTCTTCCATTTATACCACATTAGTCATGCCTCTGTATATCAGGTGCTTGAACACAGAAAAATATACTGTCCTCAGTTTGTTACAGTAGAAAAAACAAAGAAAGTACCACAACGCAGGAGCACAGAAAAGAAACAAAAGTCAGGAGACGACAAAGCATAAAACAATAGATATTGTTTTCTTTTGTTTTTGTTATCTTTTTACCCTATCAAAGGCACATAAACCCCAGATCCATTAGAATCATGCTAGCCCATGAAAAGCTGGATCATGAGGAGGTTGCCAAAACACAAGCTTGTTCGTCCTCAAAAACATGGGGGGATGAACCATGAACGTGTGCCTTCCACGCATCTTAAGCTCAATCACTTTGCCACTTGATGACCCGCAGGGTTAAAGCAAAAATAAAAAGAACATGGACCCCCCACTGATCATGTTTTGCATCCCATGTGTAGCCAACTTCGTTAAACTTTCATAATTAACATCTTGCCTAGAGATAATAAATTCTTCGAACTTATGCTGTGTCCATAGGCAGTAAGGATTAAAGAGTCTTAATACAAAAATGCTTTCCTCGAGAATAGTGATTCTTCAAATTTGTTGCTGCGTTCCCATGTGCAAGTCATCGTGGTACAAATCATGTAATTCATAAGAAGATTCAGGGACAAAAAAGATTACAATTGATTGTTAAGCCATCCCCCAACACTAGGAGAGGGGAAAGGCTACACACAGATAATTAAGCGAATAGAAATATAAGAGATTGCATCATTTCACCACAAACCCACATCTTGAAAATAACAACAGAATATTATTCAATTCAATTCTTAAGCAACAAAACCAGGGCTGAGAGAGAGACAAAGAGAGGAAGTCATGTTATTTCCCAATCCCAAAGAAAGACAGTCTCAAGAAATCAACCATGCATAACCATTAACAAATTCAAACGAATATTAATAAACAAAGCGAAGTTGAAGTGAGAAGTTCGATAACAAAGGTTGTCGAATTTGGAAGAAAAAACAAAGACCCAGATGAGATCTAATGTTGACAAACAGAATAAAAGGACTACCTAGCTGATTTTGCTGGGCTGCTTCGGCGGCTGATGATATTATCTTGAAAGCATAAAGAACGTGTACAGAGATGAGAAGGAAGGAAGGAATTTGAGGGTCTCTGAGAAAGGAATCAGAGACTTTGTTTTCTTTTGCCTTGCTTTTGATGGGGGGAAAAATGGTTCTTGATTTTATTTCTGTTGATCTTTTTCTTTCTATTTGACTTTTTTCTCACTGTCACCAAAATGTCACCTTTTTTTCGTGATTTTTTTTTATATATTAAAAAAAATAAAGTTGTGTATCAAGAAAAAAAAAAAACTGTATAAATATGGTGTCTAACTTTTTTATTATTTTTATGTCTCAATTTTAATTTTATCTATTTAAGTTTTTTTTAATACTTTTCAGTAATTCAATTCATCAAATGATAATATCAATCCAATAAAACTAAATATTAATTATTCATTATCTTATTCTTTTTTACCCATTTTTTATGAAAAAAAATAAATATAAATAGAATAGATATGAAGATATTCTTATTATTATTTTTGCAGGTTAAAGGTTTTATTTTTATTTATTTTTGTGTCCGTCATTTTCTTTAAATAAACTACTAGTTACTTTTAAAATACTAAAATTTCTCTTGAATTATTATTAGAATTATCAATCTTATATCAAATAAATAAATATTAATAGAGCAATGCATAAAGCAAGTAGCTTGAATTTTATTTTATTTTTTACGAAACTCAAATTCAGTTACCAAATTCAATACATTCAAGTAAAGACTCTACAATCCAAAGTAGATGACAAACTTAAAAATGAGTTGCAAGTGAGAAGGGTTATCAGAACCACTAAGTCACATGGAAGAAATAATGATTGCGATATTTGTTTTTTCCGTGTGTTCTTATTTTTTAACTATATAATTATTGATATAATAATTACAGAGAATTTATATAATTATTAATTTTAAAATTTATAAAATTAGTTAAGGCATGCGCAAATTAATCCAGGCACCTATATTAATAATAATAAAAAAATAATCATTGCATAATTAATGCATAAAGTTGACAATGGAAAATTGGATAGAACTCAAACTTAATTATTAAATTTAATATTTTATTACTTTTTTTTCTTATATGAGTGTATACTTGTGATTCAACTTATTAGATATTGATGTGTTAGTTACCATGTGACATGTAAAAAGTATATCTTCAATTAAAATATTGTAAAAAGTACTTAAATTTAAATTAAATAATAGAAAGGGAAAGGAAAGGAAAAGGAATGGCATAAATTGAAATTAAAGTGTGTGGATATTAGAAAATTACATCTTAAAAATAAAATAAAATTAACATTATCGTCGATCTACATATAATAACAAAATATATTATTGTCAACCACCATGAACCATTGTTTATTATTATTATTATTAACATGGATACCCGAATCAACTTATGTGTATCTTGACTAATCTCGCGTGCCCTAAAATTAATGATTATATAAATCTCTAGTGGTCATGAGGTTTATAAGACTCGAATTAGTGATTTCTAGAGAACAAATCTAGAGTCTGATCAATTAAAGTGTTGAATTGCACCCCTCAAGATTATAAATCATTGTTGCTAATATTGGATGAAAGGGTTTTTTGCTTTAATGTTTCATGATAGTTCGAAAAAGCGAGCAACATTAATTTAATTTAATTTTTAAAATATAGGTGTTTGAGCTCGTTTCAATTTATACTTTCCTTTCCTTTTTTCTTTTTGTTTTTGTATGTTTCCTTTTATTTTTTATTTTTTTATTTTGATAATTTTGGACAAATTTTATTTTAAGGCTCATTCGTTACTGTGTATCACAAAATAATATATGTATCAATAACTAAGAAATTGAATTAATAGTAAACACTCAAATATAGGGAGAAAAAAAAGTTGTATCTCAAACAAGTAAAATTGATTACAAGATGCTCAAATGGAAAAAATAATAAAATATTAGGCAACAAATATATATATTTTTATCTTCATAATTTTTTTATTATGACCCATTTTTCCTACATATTAAGAGATAATGATAATGAACATTTCGGTACTTAACAAATTAAATAAACAGCATAAATTAAATAAAAAAAATAAAAGGTTGATAACCCAAATAGATAAAATTAAAGGTAATATATTGAAATATAAAGATAATAAAAGGTTGAATATAAAATTATTAGCTTTCTCAAAAGAGAAAATGGCATATTGAAAAGGGAAATAAATTTTTCCATGTCATGTTAATTTCATCAATGAAATAATAATTTAATTTCTTATCATTAAATTGACAATTATTCTTCTTTTTTTATTATTGTAGTTGTAAAGGTATCTTCAATTCAATTTTTTCACGTCATGATTAAGGGCCTATTTGGGATTGTGCTAGCGGTTGTGGTTCAAAATGCTTTTCACTTAGAAATGCATCAAAATAATATTTTTAATTTTTAATTTTTTTTTTTTGATATCAACATATCAAATGATCTGAAAACATTAACAAAAAATTAACAAAAAAAAAAATCAAAATTTTTAAAAACACGATTCACACCTCGTTCCCAAACAGATTCTAAATCATTCCTAACAAAATCAAAGTTAAGGTGTTGTATGGTATCACAATACTTTTTGTTTGATATTTCTTTTTCTAGAAAAAAAAAACATATTTGGTTGCACCATTGCATTTAGTTTTTTCTATGAAAAATTACAAAAATTAAAATGAATTTCTAAAAATAACAAAAATTTATTTTTTGTTTTATAATTTTTTATTGATATAACATCATATTACCAACATTACTATCATGTCCTTATTATCACCTCAACATCACCCCATTATTATCTTCACAACTATCATTATTATTATTATCACAACAACCACCATTTTAATTATCACTTTTTCATCAACATCATCTCCTTTAACATTATTCATATCACTAACTCCAACAAAACTATAACCACTATCTCCATAACCTTCACAAACATATAACAATTATTTTTTGCTCCTACTATATTATTACGACCACCCCTATCATATTATTATTATAGTAAGTTTGGTATTATTATAACCTTTATCATAATTTTTATTATAATGTTATATAGATTGAGTCCTATAAAAATTATAAATTATAGTCCTATAAAAATTATCTATAGCAAATAAGCATTTTATAATTTGAATTCTAGTTCAACTAATACTTTTTACTCGCACCTCTTCATTTAGCAGTTGTGTGTGTTAGAACATTAATTATACTATAACATTAGTTAACATTAATAGTTAAAGAATAGGACTTGATTGTCAATCAATTACATGAATCCTTATTTTCTTGATCGATGGTCATTCTTAGAAATTTACATTAGTTTACTCAAAAACACAAAGCAAGCAAGTACTATTTTTGATCAAATGACAAATGATTGTTTATTTTGAATATAAACAATGCCTTTTATTTTATTTTATTTAGAATAAATGAAGGAATATCAACTTGTCTTCTTATTAAATCGAGTAATAGGTCATTCATCAATGTGTAAAAAATCAAGCATTGTTCTTTTAAAATATTAACCATGTGTTAGTTTATTGATGTCTTCACTAGCTAACCGAATTCTACAATTTTAGAACTAAATATTGTTTGGCTTTGGGATGATACTTCAAATTATAAGAATTGTCATGCTAATTTTAGAACTAAATATTGTTTGGCTTTGGGATGATACTTCAAATTATAAGAATTGTCATGCTAAGTTTGTAAATCAAGCATTGTTCTTTTAAGAAAGTTGTTTATAAATCAAAATCATAAGTTTGTAATGGTTAGAAGAATTAACTAAATAACAAATTGCTTTTAGGCTTTGTTGCATGACATATTTAGGCAAACTAAAAGAATAAAAAAGAGAGAAAGGAATCATCATCTAGTCTTAAAGGTAACTAAAACACCAAAAATTGATCTCACATGTATTATAAGGTAAGATGTTAATTATAAAAAATAAAAGATAAAAATCACTTTAATATCCCACCTAAAACAGGTTGTTTCCTATTTGTTTAATTTAAAAAAATTATATTGAGAGTTACTATTTTATGTTAAGTTATCTAACATGTTATATGTAATTATTATTAGGGTGGAAACTTGTCAATCTTAATCATTAAGTGATTTTGAGTTTATGCCTAAATAATAATGAT
This sequence comes from Populus alba, assembly GCF_005239225.2. Taxonomy (NCBI): domain Eukaryota; kingdom Viridiplantae; phylum Streptophyta; class Magnoliopsida; order Malpighiales; family Salicaceae; genus Populus; species Populus alba. Next base: position 13,261,226 of record NC_133302.1, on the reverse strand, counting down.
TAATTTCACACTTTTAACAATGGTGGGAGTTGAACATCAATGATGGTGAATAATTAAATTGAAACAAAATAAGTGTAATATCCATGCCCATTGATGCTCAATAGGTCTACGAGGGTTTGCATTGACCATGCTCAAATTTTTTTCTTTCAAAAAGGAGGAAGAAAAAAGGCATGTTTTCACATTAAAACTTCTTTAACAAACCAACATAATAAAAATTCAAATAAATAAATATCATGCAATGTTCATATATATAATGACCCAATTGCTTTTAGATTCAAAATTCTCAAGTCATGGCTTTAGGGGCTTTTGTGTTATTTCATAATGGTTTTTTCATAATTATATAAAAGAAAAAAAGTTTTTGACACTTACATTGCACGCGTCACCATTCTATTGCCTTGGCGACATGTGCAACTAACTCTGACGATTAAAAAAATGTTGTTCGTCGTGTCATTGAAATTCCTCACGGCATCCTTTTCCTCGGGCAACGACGCATGTTGATTGTTTCTTGGAAGATTTTAACCAATAATGTTTTTATTTTTCTTTTTTTCTTTCTCTCTCTTTCTTTGAAATTCATGGTGGCCACTTCAAATTTAAAAGTAGTCGAAACTATTTGGTATTGTGGTAACTTTTATTTTTTGCGTAACCACATATAAGAAATCATTTGGCCTAGCTAAATAGCCTTTTCTTTTTACATTGAGACCTATAAATAATTGTGTTTCAAACATTGATTTTGTAGAAACTAAAATAACATGTTTTTCGTGTGTGCTTGACATTATGGTTGCCTTTGTAGTTATGTTTTTAAAAAATATATTTTAAAAAATATGTGTTTAATTAAAACTATTGTAAGATGGATTTTTACATGCAAAATAAATAAATAAAATATGCATAGTGAATTAATTCACTCTGCACTGTTCACTTAGCAAAAGTAAATAGTGCCAACAAAGCAGATAAATCTTACTTTTCCCCGAACTATGTTTTCTGTGCTTTTTTTTTGTGGGTATCATGTTTTAAAAACACTGGTTACCACTTTAAACCAAACATTTATTTTTGTGGTTTTTTCAAAAATATAACCACCGTGTAGATAAATACGCTTAGTTGTTGTTTATACGGTGAAGCTTTGCTTCAAGTGACTTATTAGTGAGTTGATGACTGTTTGATACAATGATGTATAATGTTTTTTTTAAAATTATTTTTAATTAAAAATATATTGAAATGTTTTTTTAATATAAATAAATAAAAAATATTTAAATATATGAATTTAATATTTTTTAAATAAAAAATAACTTAAAAAATTTAAAACATAAGCTATCACCGTAACAGAAGAGCACTTAGATGTTAGATACTCGAGGCAAAAGCATATGTTGTTGAATTGGCCACGTCACCATGAAGAAAGCAAATTGCTAATGAAAGTCTGACTTTATTAAATGCACTTCAAGTTGGTGATTGTGCTGGCGTTAGGCGGTGGGTTTGCAGGATTCCATTAGAATATAGTTTTTTTTTTTTTTTTTTTTGTTCTTGTTCTTGTTTTTATTCCTGGTCTTCTTTTTTTCTTTTTTCTTTTTATTTTACGGTGAGAGGGAGATCTTGCTTCTTCCTTTTTGGAAAGAGAATGTTTTATATAAAAAAAATTAGCCCCTCAAATGAAAAGAGAAAGAAATGTACATACAAGCAATTCAACATTTTTTGATTTTTTTGCGAGGTAATGGCAGTTGAGACATGGAGGTTAGTGTCATTTTATTATATAACATTCAGTAGAAAAATATCCGGGTCTAAGATCTAATTATGTGTCCGCCAAAAGTAGAAAAATAAAATTTGTATTGTACTATGGGTACAAATAAAGGTTTTTTATTAGAAATGATTTTTATTTAAAATATTTAAAATAATATTTTTTATTTTTTTTTCATCCAAATATCTGAAAACATAAAAAACGTTACAAAAAAAAATATCTACTAAACACGTTTCAAAAAGTAATAGTATTTTTTTTATTTAAAATTATTATCATAAATTATTAAAATAATATTTTTTTATTTTTTAAAAATTATTTTTAATATTAACTCAACAAAATAATAATATGAAAACATAAAAAATATATTAATTTTTAAAAAAATTAATTTTTTTAAAAACATTTCCAAAAACACAATGCGAAAAAAAGATACTTTTATAATAGTATTTTTTTTTATTTAAAATTATTGTTCATAAATTAGAGCATCTTCCTTCTAATTTATTTTTGCTATTTTTTATAATTTAAATTCCATTTGGAATTCTAAAAAAAAAAAAGTATTCCAAACATAAAAATTAACTTATCCTTGGAAGAGAATTCAATTCCAAAATTCCAAACAGTCAATTAAAGAAAAGCACGGTTCTAGGGGATTCCTACCATGCTTGTAAAAAACATAAAGAGAGATTTCTCCTGGCTACGCAAAGTGGACAACAATCAGAGCATTGGCGAGGATGAAACACTTGTATGTTCTGATGCTGATTCAAAGAGGACTATTTGCATCTACAGGAATTCAAGTTTGCATTTCTAACCGCAGCAAAGGCACAAGAACTTCCGGGGATGGTGCAAAGTCGCATTATTATGCATAACTGAGATTACTGCAAACAATAACCTGAAGCCACTCACCTGTACATGGAAATCTAGGATCCAAAGAGCAACTTACTTGAACCCACCAGAGAAAAAAGTAGAAACTGAACTACATCAGATGCTTTAATGCTGCATATCATGTCAGCAGAGGTTGTGTGCGACCATGTTTTCCAGATAAAATGTAGTTTCAACACTACTCGAAGAAGCAGCAGTGGGAAATGATAAATCACAGAGAATCAAGGATGGGGACAACAGTACAAACAGCTTCCCCTTGCAGTTAGCAGAAATTTCAAACGTGGTAATTTTAAACGTGGCAAATGGAACACAATCTTTGTTGCAGAAGGATGCACTAAAAGGTGTCGCAGACAACCAAGTTTCTGAACACTGCAATTTCGACATGATCGAGGCTGAAAAACATGTAGAATGACGAGTAGATAACGTGCAGAGAAGCAGAGATGGAGAAAACCGTGCACTATGATGCAGTTAAGTGGCGAAAGGATGCCGTTTTGGCCGAAAACCACACCTCAAAAACAAAACATATAAATCTTTTAGAAACAACTACATCAAACATAATAATTATAACATGAATAGTCAATATTAAACTTAGGAACAAAAAGGTTGCAGTTTAAGCTTTAAAAGTATGGAAGAGACCTACATATTTCAGTAAGCTGTAGACAGCAAGCCGACATAAAACAGTGTCCAAGCACCTGTTTTGCAGTTGAAACACTTCGATGAAGCCACCCGAAACCAAGTTTCTAACAAACCTCATTGTCATGAGACGAACATAACTTAACATAACCTTCTATGCTCAAATGGTCCTATTAGAACTAAAGTATAACAGATTATTTTCTTCAATAGCCTGCTGGTTCTCAGTTTGGCTTCCAGCCTCAGTCGCTGCAGGGAGAAACAAGCAAATAAGTCTGTCCTCATCTTATTAAACATTGAAGAAAATAAATAATCAGCTGTTCTGTAAATTACATGTACATTATTTCTTTTGAGAAGGTTGTGCAATGGTTCTAATACTCAGCTGTTCAGACCAACTAGCACTCAGATGAATTTGTACTTCAGAATTTTGTTATGCTCTGATAATTGTTTTCTTTTGTTTTTCCAAGTAGTCAAAGTGTCAGCTCACAGTATCATTGACCCAACAACACCGTGCCATAAGACTAGCTGGATAGTATATAGCAGAATAACAACTAAATTATTTTTCCCAAATATGCATAAGCACAACATACCCAATAGCATAAGGTGAATCGCGGCGGCCATGATGATATGGAGGGGACCTGCTATAGCTGCGACCTCGGCGAGGTGAAAGGCTCCGGCGTCTTGGAGATCTTCTTCCACGGGGGCTATAACTCCTGCCAAAGACAAAGTAAAAATAGCAACAGTAAATAATCTAGCTTGTCAACTGTGAGCATATTCTCCTAATCAGCAAACACAACATAGCCCAGGATAAAAAATTGCATTGAATCTCATTACTGGTCAGTGGTGTTGCCCAGCTCCAATTGCACAGCATATTCATTTTGATTCCTTTATTATAGCTAAAGCAGCAAACAGAGACTCAAAAGTCATCTGTTATAAAAATATTGATTCTATCACCTCTCATCTGGAAAAATTTATCCTGCAATTTCAAGGCTTCCAGTAGCAGTTGCAATTATCCTTCCAATTCCATTCCTTTTTGAAAATAGTAGTTGCCCCGCCCAGAACCAGTTTTGGTCCAATATATATGGTAGGGGAAAAGAAGCACGCCATGGAATATGATTATAAATTATATGGCAGGCCATATAATCATCGTAAGGAAACATAAAAGTCAATTAATAGAGAGAGAGTGCTTTGATTTCATAATGCTTCAACATTGTTCTTCGTCATGCAAAATCATAAGGTTATTCTGTATTGAAAAAAAAAAAAAAAAAAAAACCCACAAGATCATGTTTCTAATTCAAGCCTATTACTTGACTTGTAAGCATTGTGTTTGTGACTATGCAAATGTAAACAAAGAAGGAAAATAAGAGAGCAAACCAGAAAATTTCTAACAAGTGTTCCATCCAGAAAATAAATATAACCCCAAAGAGGAGTAAACACATTAGACGCACCTGCGCCCATACCCATAACTTGGACTTCCACGGCGGCGAGGACTAGGGCTTCGACGACGACTACTTCCCAAGCCTCGTGAGCCAATGCGCAGGCGACACTCTCGTGCAAAATGACCAGGTTCACCACACTCATAACATTTTGAGTCCTCACCTCCACCACGTCCATGTCCATCGCCACTACGGCCTCCACCACCCTTAGAATTATGAGAAAGCTCCACACGCCAGCCATTCTTTCCTGTAAAATGAGCCAGAATCTTAACAAACTCTCTAAAATATAATACAGCTTGCAACCCTATAGTTCTAAAACAATTTAATTTCCATGTTCGGTAATAAAGTTCACTAAACATGAGCAGAAAATAATAGAAGTTATAGCAGCCAACACTGAACATAAGAAGAGCCAACATATAGCATAAGAAATATAAATCATAAATAAAAAGCAGGAATCATTTTAAACAAGAGATGGCAAACATCATAATAAAGTATAATTTTCATAAAAGAAAAAGGGTCTGCATTCGTAACAAATGACAGGAAACAAAAATATACAAACCATCCAATGCGCGAATTGCATCTATAGCATCCCTGCGATCATCAAACTCAACAAATGCATATCCTGGTGGCCTTCGAGCAACCCAGACACTGCATGAATTTTTATTTAGAAAATTAGAATTGGAAAAATCTTGTTATCGATGAAAAATGCAACAACAAACATGCACAAAGACATATCCCAATGTCCACCCCTGCCACCAGTCCCTAGGCCTTTGTTCTACAGAGTTTTCATATCAGCACCTTTTTAGTTCAAAAAAATAAAACAACCCTTGCCCTTCTCAAGCAATGACAAAAAAATGATTACTGACTTAAAACCAAATGGCAATTTGCAAAGATTATCTTCAGCAAAGAATACTTATGCCTGGTCTAGTTTATAAAATTTGAAAAAATCAGCATGCACCTACTGAAAAAAAGAAAAGGAGATTGAATTACACAAAAATGCTATAGAACTTACTGATTAGTATATTGTAAATGCATGTTAGCAACTTATGGTCTTATGCTGGATCTGAAGTATCAGCAGAGTTTTACATGTTCAAATCTCCTAAAATGACATCCTAGCATGAATTTATCAAACCTGTCATGTATCCATATCATGCCATATCAAGTATGGATACTTAACACTTCCCTGTACATGTGAAATACTTCCCCTAGGCATACAAAATTCAGTTCCATACACTCACATACTCTTGCGATACACAGATGACACCTCATGACCTCTATTCAGATAATATACAATCCAAATGACACCTCATAACTACTATTCAGATCGCTATATACAATCCAAACACAAGTTAAATGCAGGACTTAAAATCTTAAAAGTTCTCAAACAATGAAAATCAATAGATACGGTTAGTATAAATAAAAATAATATTGATGTCCATGTCATTTGTTGATGACCATGCATTTAATACAAGTATCAATAACATCTTAAATAAACTATAAATTAAACCAACTGAAAACTTAGGATGACTCCATTAATAGATCTGATGTAAAATGCTTTTAAGAAATTGGCTGACTGGATTTGCGTGTTTAATGTGGAAATGTTCTCATCTAAAGAACCCAGTTTGTTGACATTTTACAACTGGCTCTTACAGGGTAGTATGTAAGATAAAAATTAAGAATCAAGGAAGAATGAACAATCATTTAAAGAAAGAAATTGTCACAGAGAAAAACTATGAAGAGAAGAGAAAAGGAAGCCAAGAAGGAACACAAAAAGAGAGATGCAGAGAGAATAGAGGATTTCATGAACACTTCAAACACCCTGTTGCATGGTTTCCTGTTAGGTTAAATAGTACAAGCTAGTAATAGCATACAACCCACCTAATGACATTAGCTAGTGTTGTGGGTTCTAAGTGCCGGACTCAACAAAGAGGAATTTGGTCAATTAAAGTTGAATGTAAGTTGAGTAGAAGCCAGTAAAGCAATCTAGTTACTGTTCTTTTTATCTTCTCAAGTCCAAAAAAAATAAGCACTTTTCAAATATATATTTTATGTACCTAATGACATTAGCTAGTGTTGAGGGTTCCAAGTGCCTTCCAGGTTCCAAGTGCCTTCCTCAACTGAGAGGACTTTGGTCAATTAAAGTTAAATGTACATTCAGTAGAAGCCTGTAGAGAAGTTTTGCTACCATTCTTTCTATCTTTTCAAGTCCAAATAAGCACTTTTCTAATAATTCATGTACAAATAGAGTTTCCACTGTCAGTTTGTAAACTACTAAATTAGGATGACTAATATTACTCCTATAGACCTCCCCTTGACCAGAGTCAGAGCGGTGCAGCCTTTAGGTTGCAAAGTTTTCTAAACTAAAATTCTATTATTCACAACTGGGCTAATTCAATTCAAAGCAATTCTAAACTACTTTTAACAGTAATTGAAATGGCAAATAACAAATGGAACTGAGGCTGCAAACTTTAATTCATTAAGTACAAAGCAATATGGAAATAAGAGTATGAGATTACATATGTACATGAATTGGAACCTTGCATTAATTGCTTTGAACAGTTTGATTGCACACAGACATGAACCAAATAAGACAATAAAGCAACCCTACAGCCTACTAGTTGCTTATACGTCCCAGAGCTACAGTCTATAAGATTCTACTGTTATCCTCCTTTACTGTAACTTTTACAGACCCATACTTGAAAACTAACTCCAATAACTCCACGTGGTGGTTACATCTTCCATGATCTAGTTGTTTGCCCACTAATGCATAACTTCCCACTATCCACTAATCCATCAATTTAGAGTTCATGCACGCTACATGGAAAATAATCCTAACTAACAAAAAGAAACACATGAATTTTGGAATAGGTAGTAGGATATTTAAATTTCTAGAAATATTTCTTTGAAAATTCTAGAACCTTACGAGTCAACAGCTAGCAACCCACTTAACATACTAGCCAAAACTTTAAAGTCCATTCATCTCTTCAAAATTCTATTTTTTCTCCAAATGGTAAGATCATTGAAAATTCTAAGGACAACTTTCATCATCCTAAAGTGCCCAACTCTCAGAATTTAACAATTGAAACTCTCCATGATAAGATAGATAAAGCTTAAAAAAGGGTAGTAATGTAAAAATAAAAATAAAAATGACCTAAGCGGGAGTCCAAGCACCTAAAGATTTAAACACCTTGCCATCAGGCATTTCAGGCACCAAAGTAGCCCCTTGCTCAGCTTAGGTACCCAAGAGAGTGCCTTGGCAACTTGTGATAGTACTAGTAGCTACATATCCATATGCAGATTCATGATGCACAAATGCACTCCTGAATTTTAAAATAATTGCAAAAGTCAACTAGCATGTTCAGATACTGAGAAAAAGTAAATGCTAACACGGAAGAAACAACAAATATCCAGCATGCCTAAAACACTCAAATCAGCCAAAACAATGCAAGGTGCCAAAGAAATTACCTACGAAGAACACCATACATCCGGAATTCATCTTCGAGATCCCTCTCGGAGACGCGCGGATCCAAATTCCCAACATAAACGCGAGACATTATAGTGAGCAAAACAAGCACCAATCTAAAGAACAACAAGCACATTTGTGGTTAAATAGCAAATTGTAGCTCAAAAAGAAATTCCAAGTTGTTTATCTATGATCATTTGAGCAACTAACCGAAAAATCACTTGTTTTATACCAACAGGAAAACGTTGGAATCCAAAGCAGCGTGGATTTTAATACATAAATGGGTTCTTCTTTGGAAGATCTCTTTTATGGATTTATAAGCCACGTGGTGGCAACAGCACTTATCATTTTGTAATTATACGATTTTATGCTGTGTTCCATGCTGAAATCATGGCAGTCCAAATCTTCGTAACTCATAATTCCCAAATTGAGAGGGGGAGGAGGGACCAAGTCATGTTATGAGTTATTGTCATATCAAACTTGCAATTCCCACAGAAAGAAACAAACCAACACATATAATTCTCTTTAAACTCGATTATAACCATAGTTCTTCATAGAATCTTGATTCATATGAAAAGAGAAGAAAAAAAAAACTATTGATACAGCAAAATAGTCATACAAAGTTACGTTCCAGTGAGATTTAAGAAAGACCCAAATGAAATCTAATGTTGAAAAACATAATAAAAGGGATTACCTGCTTGATTCTGCAGGCAGCTTTGGATTCTGATTATTACTATGTTGAAAGCAAGAACGTGCTAGAGACTAGATAGAGGAGAAATTCGTAAGAATCTTTTAGCAGTAAGTAGACTTATATTTGTAATGGGCTTGAGGCCAGCATGTCTGTATTGGCTCTTTTGCCTTAGGCCAGTTTAGACCTGATTATTTACTGTCTTGTTTTGCACATTTGCATTTCCCATGACAGGCATTGTTCTCGAGGACTGAGGCTTTGAGGCAACTTTAGGGTCAAACTTTTAAAAACCTATTAAGTTCAGAAAATAAAAAAAAAACTAATTAAATTTATTAAAACATTAAAATAAATATTCGGTCAATTTAATTTCAGTTTTACAAACTTGAAATAAAAAAATTAAACCAAAAAAAAAAAAAAACTAAACCGAAAAAAACTAAACCAAATGGAAATCAAGCCCATTAAAAAATAAAAAAAAACCTTAAAAAACAATATAATTTATATTTTTAATATAAAATAACCAAACTGCATCACATTTAAAACCAAACTGGAACTCATAGAATCAAAACCGGTCGGTTGAGTTTTAATTTTTAATATAAAGTAACCGAATCGTATCAAAACTGGTTGTTTTTGAATTAATTTTGGTTTGATTTTAATTTTATTTTTTATACTTTATAAAATTTTAATTTTAATTTAATTATTTTTATAAGTAAAATTTCATCCGAAAACATTCCCTAGAAAACTTCTGTGAAATTTTTAGTATAAATGCCGGCTGATCAAGCCCATCATTGAGAGATGCGTTAGATAACAATTTGAAAACACTACGTGAAACAGGAAGATTTTGCATTTCCTTGTATGGATCTTGAATCGAGTGTTTATTTTTTGGTTACAACATGTTTTTTTAAAATTATTTTTTATTTTTAAAAAAGTTAAATATTATTTTAGATGTTTTTTTAATGATTTTAATATTCTAATATGAAAAAAAAACTAAAAAATATTAATTTAATATATATTTATAATTAAATTTTTTTGTTTTTAGAATTTTACTCCATACCAAACAAACATCCCAGTTATCATACAGTTGCAGGTACTCTAACCTCCACCCCTGATGAGATAAAAGTTGTTATCTTTCCAACACAAAATCATTGGGATTGATTGTTAGAGGTAAGTGAAGAAATTAATAATAATAAATAATAATTTCATTTTTATTTTTAATTAAGATGGTATAGCTTAACTAATCAGGCTTTATTCCTTGTAAGTTATCGGTTCAAGTCCCACTAACCTCAGAGTCACTATAAATTTATATAATCGTTAATTTTAAAGTTTGTGTGATTAGTCGAAATGTTCAGAAGATGGTTTAGATAATCATGTTAATCTAAAATAATAATAAAAATAAAATCACAAGTCTTTATAAGTATTTTTTTATATAACATAGTTTAAAAAATATTGACAAATTAGCACTAGTAATTTTTTTCTTTTTTAAAAGAAAGACGCACAATTTGTTAAAAGTAACACGTAAGAAACTGACTTTTAAAAAAGATTACGGCTCTGAAGGACATTATTAGGAAAATATTAAAATAAGATAGCATATGTTTCAAGAATGAAAGAGTAGAGAAGAAGAGAAATAAATGAATAGAATACTATAAAAAATCTCACCAAGACAAGTCAAATCCAGTAAAATAAAGGAATGAGCTAAAAAAAAACCAAGTGATTTATTACTTTTCCTTTCTCTCTTTCTTTCCTTTATTCGTTTTAAAAATTATAACGGTCTATTTTAACAATTTCTTTTAAAATATCAATATTTTTTTTTAAAAAAAATCATAATTTTAAGCCGCAAACATTTAATGAAAAATGTTATTTTTCCGAAGAGACTTAGCAGTACTAATTTATCATTTATTTGTAAAGGTGCTAATTTTTTATATATAAAATATAATCACTTTTGATTACCATTTACCAATACAACTCGTTTAAAAGTATAATTATAATTATTTTTTAAAATATTTTTTATTTAAAAATTATCAAAATAATATTTTTTATTTTTAAAAAATAATTTTTAATATCACATATTAAAATGATTTTTGATATGAAAAAAACTAAAAAATATTAATTTAAAATATAAAAATAAAAAATATTTAATTTTTTTAAAAACTATTTTTAAAACACTGAGACATCATCACTCTTTTCAAAGGAAAAGCAGAAATACTGTCATGAAGAGGACGCAAATGCTAATTTTTTTTTAATCAGCTATTATTGTTGCTTTTGATAATTACAATCATGTACACTTCACTTGCTCTACGCCACTCAAACAACAGCTCCGATCATGAATCGATGCTTAAGCACAGCTTCTGCGATTGGTCTCTTCCGGAAGTCTGGATTTAGCATTGCCTGCACACCGGAAAGAGACAGAATTGTTGCAGACCAAATGTTAGGCATTATAGATTTATTTTCTTTTAAAAAAAAAAACAATCTTAAATTATAGCGCTTGTACATATAAAAAAAGAAAATCATAATTAACCATAGAAGACTAAAGTAGTTTATTTTAAACTCTGATTCAACCTGAAGTAATTGCCATCCAGCCCGGTCACCAAGATCCAGAAACTTCACGGCTTCTTCCAAACGATCATCTGCTAAACAATATCTGTGTGCCAGAAAGGGCAAAGACAGAGGAGGAAAAACCAAGTGTGTTAGCATTTGGACACCTCAAGATCCATGACAAGCTTGAGCTTAGTTCCTAATCTATTGGAAACTGTCTATTTCTTGGCCATATAATTGTTATTGTCCTTGGGTTTGATATGCCAAAAACATAATCAAACTATTAAATTTAAATAATACTGTTTCAATCTTGAATATCACAGGAGAAATTAATTCAATCGACATTTAAATTTGTTCTTTTATTAAAATTTAAACAATCAATTAAATATTACAGAAAAATATGCAGTGCATAGTTAAATAATACACTGCAAAGCACGAGTAGAAAACTAGTGTTTAAAAAGCGTTTAAACAAACAACCAGCTTCAGGAATCTAAGTATTCAAGTACGTGTGAAAAACACACAAGTTAACTTCCTGAATTTTGGATATAATGTAGAGTTTTGTTTTTGCTTTGCATTTTATCTTCATCGTGTTCTACGGGTAGCAGAGCCTTTGAGGTTCTGCTCAGAGTCAAACTGAGAATTATTTGTTGTTCCCTTTGGCATACAAACTACTTTTTCACTTGGATTTCATCCTATATTTGAAAAATCATAGTGTAGAAGATAGATCCCCACTAAGAAAGAATCTGCTAAAATGTGTCTGTAGCTCTTGTTGAATCTACAAATGTTCAAGTATCATCTGCATCATGATCTACGCAAGGACTCAACTAGATAAGAAGCAGCCAAGTTTTGATGCATAAGACCATAACATAACTCCTCAAGTCAAGCTCAGCTTATAAATGTATCTGATTCTTACCTTTTAAACTCCTACAATCTCAAATTCATCTTATGCATGCACTGGCTAATGGACTTTAAGCAAGTCAAAATAAGGTACATAAATCATCTTACTCTCTCATAGCTTCAACATCAAGTCGGAAAGTGTTTTCTAAAAGCCTCTGCAAGTTCATGCATAAATTATTAGAGTCAGGAAAACACATTCTGAAGAATATGAAGGTGTATAAAGGCATTATGTGCTCAGGATTTCGGGTGCTCTGGACTTGCTTATATCACGTAGATGAAGAGAAATGCCTGCCTACAAATGATATAATAATTAATCAGAGGCAGTCATATTTCTGCTTACTTGCAAAGAAAGAGTATCCACAATGCCTGCTTCACAAAATGGAACAAAAGCCAAGTATGCAAGAAGAAGACCAGCTTCATATCTATGTAGGACCAGAAAAGAAATTGGTCAAAGGAGCTGAAAAAACTAATGATAGAACCATCAAGTTCTGAAACAGTACATGTCATCTGCAATTCCAAATGCTCGTTTTTCCATAGGTGTGGAGGCTCCAGCAGCAATTGCCCTTCTCCAAAGTCCTTCTGATAATGTCCCGAGGCCATCTTCTAAATTTGAAATCCTGATAAGTCATGTTTGGAAGTGAAAATGCGCAAATGTGTTCAAACCTGTGAAACTATACTGCAATATCAAGAAGCCTCTTACAGTCACAAGTAAGGGATCTCCTTATAAGCATTAAGATTCATGGATGGCACATACAAGAATCTACAATGGTATTAAGTCCCTTCTCTCTTAAGTGTACATCATTTGTATTAAGTCCCTTCTCTCTTAAGTGTACATCTTTTGGTCTGCCTTCAATTCACCAGAAAATCCCTAAATGTTTTTTTGCGAATTTCTATTCCTGGAAGTAAGAAAACCTTTAACACCTCTGTAACTCGGTTTGCCATCTGGGTAAACATCTGGGAGACAGTTGGGGAAAACCAGATCCTCATTGGATTGGGGATATTGTATGATGGAGATTGATGGTTAACTCCATCCCTTTCTGCAAGAGTCTGCAGATAGATTGTCTGAAGGCCAGTATGCATCCATGTTAATAATAATATTAATAATAAGGAATCTGAGTGCGACGGAACAACTGGTTGATTATCAGTTGACTGTTAAATTCCTTCCTTCACGAAGCACTAGATTTAAATGATTAGCTCGTTACATTCTCACTAATCACAAAATATTATAGTGGTGAAAAATGGGTGAGAAATTGAGCGTATCCATGTTACTAAAATAAAAGGAACCAATGTGCTACATGCTATCATACAGGTCAACACGTATACGTGTTACAGCTTACACAAGATTTACAATCACAGAAGAAAGAACATAGCAACTGCGATTAATTCCTTCTCTCTTTGTCTCTCTCTCTCTCTCTGTTTTTTTTTTTTTGACATGTTTGAATTCATTCAGTTGTGGTTCACTAAACCACGTTTGTTTCAAAGAGCTTGCCCACATTGTTGTTGCATGTAGAGGAATCACTTATATGATCTGTTTCTAAATGTCAAGGACGGTGAGTTTTGTCTACAGATAACATTTGTAAGTTGAAAAAAAAAGCCTGCTGAGAAGTAATTGCAAGAAAAGGAATTTTAATAGCACCTCATATCAACAGAAAAGGCTAGATCTCGAAGTCGTGGAACTAAATAAGGAGCCTCTCTCTCCGCTATAGTGCTGCCATTATTCAAGTAAAACATTGTGTAAAAATATCAGTAAGCAGACAAATATGACAGTAACAGTTATAACAGGAAACATGAAAATCTATGATCATACTTGAGAACAACAGAAGATGGTCCAAGACTCTGGTGCAATCTGTCATGGTAATGCATGTAGGCTAGACCAGTAATAGCCCCCTGAAGTAGCTTGATAACAAAATATCTTCTGCGCTTTATTTTTTGTTCTTGTTCAAAATGATTCCAGGAGGTTTCCTTGGTCGAAATGCTTTTTTGAAATTTTTTCACTAGTAAATTTTGCATAGTCTGCTGCACTATATTTCCCACCATTACGAAAAGCAAGCCACTGTATACATTAATTTCATCAATTTTTGATCATATAAGAAAATGCCCGAAACAACTATGACTAGTTTTCCTTATTTGACCTGGTATAACAAACCTGTTCTCCAGTTTTTGTCTCAAATCCTCCAACAAGCATCAGGAGATTCTGACATGCACCTTTTGAACTGCTCTGTGAAAGATGGACATGAAAAGACCTTCCATGGTATATAAAAAAGAAATAACATGTCACTAATATTTGAAAAGCCTTCAATGTCCAACCTGAAGTGCAGCATGGGCATTGAGCTCATTTGCAGCCATCATATCAGCTTCTATGCCACCAGCTCGCTGTCCAGGATATACCTTCATAACCAGCAATCTCGGTGTGAAAAGAAAAAAAGAAAAAAGAAAAAAAACTTTGCAATGTGACGGGTCAACAACATCCATTCAAGTTCCACAAGGAGGAAAAGGAAGATCAAAGATAACTGGGAAGAGAGAAATGTCAAATTGAAGATGGCACAGTCGCTATAATTTTCAATTGCTCTTGATTTAGGGGGACATTTAGTAAATTTTGTTGTTAAATTCCTTAATAAATTAGAATTTGAAAAGAAAAGAAAATATAGATTTAGCTACACTCTTCTCCTTTAATCATTAATTAACTCGTGAAATGGGAATAACATATTCAGCCCCTGGCAAAATATAATAATACACTGCAAGATCCTGACCACAACCGAGTGAATTACAATAAAGATTAGAAGATGTGAATTGATTTAAGTCGGAAAGCATATATTACTCGGTATATGATTCACTTACTTGCTGGAATTTAAAGAAAAATCACCTTGAAAACAACGGGAGTGCCTCTAAGTGAACCCTGCGCTATTCTTCCTTCGTAAAGCCTGAAAAATAACTGCCATGAATATATATAATAGTTACTACAAATCAGAGCAACATGCAAACCCTTAGTTATACTTGTGATTAAATAAAATAAAATAAAATAAAGGCGCACCTGATCTTCACACTGCCTTCTCCTACATCTTGAAGTTTCAGCTGTCCGCCTGAATATTCAAAATCCATTCCTCCTGCCGAATAGCTGAAAACAAATGCAATTCCATTTAGAACTAATCAATTGTCTTAAGGAAAAAAAAAGAGTATAACTATACATATGCACACCTCGTAATGTTCATGAAGCCGTAGCTGCCAATGAGTCTCCCAACTTCGAATGACTCAGGGCTTGTAATCAGACTACTCGCTACACAGAGTCGTCGACTCGTCTTCGTTCGGAACGTCCTTCTTCTTATTGTGAAGCAGAGATGAGAGGAGAGCATGGGATTGCGAGAAAACAGCATCGATGAAGAAGAAGTAGACAAGCAATCCGGTGAAACCAGAATCATCCTTCTCTCTCTTCTCTCTTTTCTCTATCTTTCGCTAATGGAAACTAATGGCTCCATTACAGTATTCGACCTACTGGATAGATAGGCCTATTTTTCTCCAATCATATCGCTCCACGTCTTCGGGATAATTTCGTTTTTGAAAGATAAATCAAGGTGGATATTTTTATTACATCAGTTTTCATGTTTTTCTTCTTCTTAAGTTTATGTATCTTATTATCTTTTCCTATACAATTCTAACAATACATTTGAAATTTTGTTTTTATTCTATAATTTTTTCCACATATATTTTCCTAGAATATTTTGTAATTTAAAAAAAAAAAGATTAAGATTTTATTATCATGTTTTTATTCTTGTTAATTTCTATAATTCATATAAACTTTTTATTTTTCTTTTTTCTTTGAAATGCTTTACAATAAACTTTATTATATAACTCTTTCCGCATGCATTTTGTTCCTAAAATATATTTTATATATTTTAAAAAAAATTCAATAGTTATTATTGCATATTTATATTCTTGTTACTTTCTATAATTCTTGAATAATTCTATTTTTCGTTTAAAAAATATTGCAATTACGAGGAATTACATTTTTTTTACTTTTACAATCGTAATGTTATTTGAATATCATCAAGATTTATATTAATATTAATATAAGACAAAGTTAATTACAATTATTTACAAGTGAGAGAAACTTGGACATTCAAAATATTATCATGCAAATCTTACAAAAAAAAAACTTAAACAATTAATTGAATGGTTTTTTAAATATATAAAGAGAGTATTATGGTAGTACAATTAAATATGATTAGTTCTTCGAAATCTGTTTGGGAGTGTGATTGTAGTTGTTTTTTAAAGTGTTTTTCATGCTGAAATATATTAAATATATTTTTTTAATTTTTTTAGATTAGCGCGTTAAAATGATCTAAATCATATAAAAAATTAGTTTTTAGTAAAAAAAAATTAAATTTTTTAAAAATACGAATACAACCACGTTACCAAACACTCTATTTCCTATTCTTAATTAATCATGACTATTTTCTTTTTTTATTATTATTGAATTTACAAGGGTTCATATTTAAATTTACTTGATGGAAATCGAATCATATAATAGCCTTCTACCCGGAAACACATGACACCTGATTTTCTCATGATTTTATGAATTTAAAATTTAAACTGCTCAAGATTTTACGCTATTCTTAGAGTCAATTTTAATGCATTAACTACGTACTTTTATTATAACTTGAAGAAAAACAACTCTAGCATCCACAAAAAGCTACGCCAGAATACCAGCATACCTCCTCAAGCAATATCAAGTAGTTTGTTTATAACATTGTTGATCTCAGATAATCTGTTTGATTGGTGCGGCTATTTGTTTTTCATTTCTTCATTTCAAGAAGAAGAAACTATAATTAAAATTTTAATCTTGATTAAAAACAGATAATAACTCGCTAATTCTAATCTAAATTTAACCTAAGAAATACAAGAAGAGTGATGTCAAAAACTAAAAATAAAATAAAAGGTAAAATGAGTAAATAAAGTTGCAAAGAAAAAAAAAAATATTGTGATAAGAAAAGGAAAGCAATATATAATATAAAGATGTAAGTAAATTGCATAATAAATCTTGTATACGAGGTTGATCATTGTTTCCGGCTACTTGGATGGCTTAATTATAATATTATGGAGATAGAGCTAATCCTAACCCTATAAAAATAATATATGGTAGATAAGGAACATATAATCTTAAAATTGCTTTTGTTTTCTGCTAGCTTTTGTGTTAACGGTGAAATAAACACAGTAACATGTTTGGTAATAAAGAAAATTATGTTTTATGTTGCGAGACCCACTAAAAAATTAAGTTTGAAACGCAGTTTTTGTACAACGGTTTTTATATTTTTTAACTGAGTTTTGAAAATATTCTTTAAATTCTATTTGTTTTTGTATTTCAAAAGCACTTTTAAAAAAAAATTGAAAACTTTTTATTTTTTTCCTATACTTCAAATTAATATTTATTTGGTGTTTACAGATTATTTTGATGCACTGATATCAAAAATAATTCTTAAATAATAATAATAAAAATATTATTTCGACGCATTTCTAAGTAAAAAACAACTACAACCACTATTTCAAACACAATTACCCTAAATATTTTATACATGTTTTTTGCTACATATAAACTTCAACTATAATTTTTACCAAACACGTAACTAAATCCAACTAACCACAGCTAACCGTATTTTTTTAAAAACTTATTTTTTTTAAACCACAACCACAAAAACTATCTTAAAAACAAACACACTAAATTCTAATATAATTTGCACTTTTTATATTTACATGCATATGTATGTATTCTTGTTATAGTATAATATTTACTTGTTAATCTAATAAAAACTCATTTTCTATGTTGATTTTGATTGTTTACCATCATTATAAATCATGATCTCATGATCAATAGTCGATTTCACCCTCTATTACTAGTCCACTTGAAAATAGATTGAGTTGGCTATAAATAAGATGGTTGAGTCATGTGATTTGCTTAAAACTACCTATATACTTGTAAAGTAGATGTTACCTCATGAGCAATCTTGTCCAAATTAGGCTAAGGTTGTTATGTTACCTCTTGTTTAGGTATATGACATGCAAGGTGAGTTTAGTACTTGTAAAAATTCTTATTAGAATGCTTGTTACTATAAAATATCATAAGAATTTCCCTCCAAATATGTGAGCCTATTAAGTTCTAAATATATTTAATTGTAGTTCGTTTTGAATATGATTAAGTTGATTAGCCATAACATGCATGGTATTATTGAGTTAGAATGAGCTACCACTAGATTACTAATATAACACCCCGTAATCTTTGTAACAACCTATAATTTTGTACAGCATTTTGAGCCTTGATCTTAGTAAAAATAGTGTTATTTTTTATAACACATCACATATAAAATTTATGTCCATTCGATGCATTTAGAATTCTAATGAAATTCTGGTAAAGTCTTCTCTGTTTGGGTTTCGAAACAATTCTTCACTTCTTTTAGAATACATGTTTATCAAACTCAAGGAATTACAAATTTCTCAACACATCATCCATACTCATTGTTCGGCCTCAGGCCTCTCAATCAACCAATCATTATTCTTAACAATTATTTACATATAAACATTTATTAAATATAATAATCACTTGTAATTAATATAGGTAACAGTTTATTACAAGTTTCAGATCAAAATCATTTAATTTCAACGTTATTATTTATTGTACATAATCATACAACTATCATGATATATATTCCTACTTAATAGCAGCCAAATGATAAGCTTAAATCATCAATTACTGGGATGGTACAAAATAACCTGAAACATACAATATTTATAAGAAACTTCCCATAAAAACATCTAATAGAAATTAAAACATAACCATTATAGACAATACTAGTCGAATTCCATGTCATACATCGAACCATACATACATTATGTATATCAGCATTCACTCGTCCATTTCATACTTAAATATCTCATCTATCTTTATAATCCTTACTCTAGTCATTATCCTTTTCTTTCTTTAATACAAATTCTCTACTTTGGTTGTCATTTATGTTATTATGTTATTATCGATATCTTGTCCACGCATGTGAACTACCATCAACACCCATGTTGTATGTTCAATTATTTTTAGCATTCAAAAGTCAATTCATATACCTGAAAACACAACATGTACACAAGGTCACCATAGGCACATTCCTTTGAGATTTTATAATAAACCATTTTGGTTTATACTAGTTGCAACCCTAACATTTTTTTCCTTGTACTACCCTTTAAATATGTGTGATTTACCATACCATAACATGTACACTCAATACTTTGGTTATTTATTACTTTACATGTATGCCTTTTCTCCGTACTAAAATGCACGCTCTGTCAGCATAGGGCAATCACCGTAACCCTTCTTTCCTCTTGTATTTGGGGTTTAACAACCTAATGTCATCTATTTTGAAACTACAATAGCTACTACTCATTTTGATATACTTGAACTATCATAACAGTATATATATATATATTTCCTTATCTTAACTATCATAAACTCATGTTTATTTTGCTATCATAACAGTTTTGGAATCCCTTCTATACGACTAACCAAACAATTGTCATTGAACTATTTCCTACTAAGATATTCAATACAGTCTCCGCATGTCCCCTATTCCATCTGGATGACCTTTTATATATTCTACACCCATCCTTTCCTCAAATTAATTGTCAAAACCTACCTATAATTGCATCATATTAGGTTTTCAATTACTCAAATTAACAACCCATTTGGTTCAACAAAAAGCCACCCATCTCATTTGAATTTGGGATATCATATATTCATCAATCATCGTGCAAATGACTCATCAAAACTAACACTAAGTCCATTACAAATGAACCACCTAATATCCATTGATCACATCACATTAGGGTTATCAAATCAACCACCATGTGATGTACCATTTTGCACCTAAACACATTGCCAAACATCCCCAACTTCATGCCTGAACATATTGCCACAACAAACCTTATTTTAGCCATGGCTACCATTCACTTTTTAAGCCTATACTCAACCGCCATTTACACTCTATTTTAGCCTATACATGGCTACCTTTTACTCACCCGTTTTTTTTTTTCAAAAGTCTCTGCTCTCATGACTGACTAATCAAATAAATTCTTGATTTTGGTATTACTGGTACCATTAATATCCATATTTTATCAAATTAATCATTATGTTAGTCACTAGTAACAACTAATGTCATTAGTCCTCACCTCATGGCAGACTAATCAATTATGTTGGTCATCAATAACCACTAATGTCATTAGTCCCCACTTAGTGACAAACTAATAAATTATGTAGGTCATCAATAACCATGAATGCCATTAGTCCTCATCTTGTGGTAGACTAATCAATTATGTCAGTTAACCCCTAATATTACTTTCCTTTTCTCTTTTTCTTTCCTATTTATTTTCAAGCTTTCCAATGAAAACAAAACATTGCTTTCTTAACCACTCATTTTGAATACCAACAAACCTTTCAATTTTAAAACTCTTCTTTGACTACCAAAGTGCAACCTTGCACTTTTACTTTTTATTTCATTCTTCTCTTCAATTGATTTTACAATAATAAGACAATAAATAAGCAACAATTCAACAAAGAAAACATGCAAAGGCTTTTTTTTTTTTTTAAAAAAAAAGGACTCGAGCACCTAATTTGAGCTTGTGTACATATTGTTGCTCCCTGTTGTTGTCTTGTCCTTGTAGACTTCCTCGTATCACCAAAGATACAATTCACTACCAGAAATTCGCTTAATAGCAACGAACTTTTTCTGTCGATAATTTAAGGTTGAAATTACTGATGGACTTTTTCTGTCCGTAATTCCATCGGTAATTACCGACCGAATTACGGACGGAAAGTTCGGAATTAAGAAAAAAAGGGCGGGTCATTGACGTGGAGGTTTTGGCGAGTGATATTTCCAACAGAATCACCGACGAATTCAAAACGGGTGACCCGTATGGGTGACGGGACCGGTTCACCATCAAAAATACTGACGGACTCACCGACGGATTTGAAATGGTAGACCCGTACGGGTGACGTGACCGGTTCACCGTCAACAATACCGACAGAATCACCAAGGGATTTGAAAAGCAGGTCCGTGCGGTGACGTGTCTATTTTCCCGTCAGAATAGCCAATGGATATACCGACGGATGAAACCCGTCGGAAAAAGTTAATATATGGCCCCTTTGCCGACCCTCTCCTCCCCCATTTCTCCTTCTTCTTCCTAATCCTAACTCTCCCCATCTATAAATAACTAGCCCCCCCTCGCACCCAAAAAAATTCTTCCTCATCTCAGCACTACAAGTTGTATTTCTTGAAGTTTTGTGGTCACATCATCCGTGTTCTGATTTACTAACGGATTTTATCAATTTTTGTAAGTAATTCTATCTGTTTAAATTTTAACATTTAAATGTCAATTTTATTGTTTTTTTAGTATATGTATTTTTGTTAGTAGATGTACGTGTTTTATTGTTATTTCTCAAACAAACTTGTAGTATATGAATGTATAATTTTATATCTGTTATGGTTTGTTTTAGATTTTGTAAGATTGTATTTGTTTGTAAATTGTTAAAACTTTATGGAATTATCAAATTACATGTTCTGTTTTGAAATAATTAATAGCTTGCTTAATGAGTCCTTTTTTAAGTTTTATCGATGGTATTGCATAGTGGTAATTTCTTTTAATTTTATATATATTAATTTGTATGGACGTTGATAAATGATAATGAATATTTAATATTTATGAGAAGTTGTGATTGGTTTGTTGGATAATCTTGAGGTAAAGTAATATTTTTGCAAGTTTATGTACCTAACTTAGTTAATTAATACATGATGTCATCATAATTTTATAGAGGTTTGATAGAAGTCATGGATGATCGTTCATGGATGTATCTAGATTCACACCAAGGATTGCGGAGGATGGATTATTGTAATGGGGTTCAGGGTTTTATTAATTTCACAACATCTATTCTCAGAAATTTTACTGGAGGCGGTATTAGGTGTCCATGCAGGAAGTGTCAAAATAAAAGGTATCTGCATCCAGATGTTGTAATGATGCATCTTCTACACAAAGGGTTTATAGAGGATTACAAGGGTTTATGCACATGGAGAGGTATTTGTTAGCAATAGGAGAACGGGAGAAACGGTGGTTGGGTCAACTTCTAGTGCTAGCAACGTGCATGAAGTGGCAAATGACAACACTAATCCTTACAAAAATATGGTTATGGATGCAATGAGAATGAATCAAGGTAATGTCAGTCAATGTCCAATCGTAGAAGAAGAACCTAATGTAGAGGCAGCTAGGTTTTTTGATTTGTTGAAAGATTCTGACGAACCATTATGGGATGGCTGCATAAACCACAGTAAATTGTTGATTGGCACAATGTTCACCATTAAGTCAGATCACGGGCTGAGTGAGGTCGGGTATGACAAAATTATTGATTGGGCAATAAGCATTTTACCTGAAGGGAACAGGCTGAAAGAGAACTTCTATGCTGCGAAGTTCATGATGAAACCCCTCGGTTTAGGATACCAAAAAATTGACATATGCCCTAACTTCTGTATGTTATACTACCTTGAAAATGCTAAGATGATCGAGTGCATGAGATGTGGGCATTCCCGTTACAAACCCAGAACTGGGAGGGGAAAGACTCTAGTGGCGTATAAAAAACTTAGATATTTCCCGATCACACCTAGACTGCAGAGGTTATTCATGTCACCAAGACTGCTGAGCACATGACATGGTACCAAACACATGATGCGGTTGATGGTGTGATGGTGCATCCTTCTGATGGCAAAGCGTGGAAACGCTTTAACAGTGTGCATCCTGACTTTTCAGCTGAATCGAGGAATGTCTGTCTTGGGTTGTGTATAGACGAATTCAACCCATTTGGGTCATTTGCTGCTCCCTATTCTTGTTGGCCGGTCATACTCACAGTTTATAACTTGCCACCGGGAATGTGTATGAGGCCGGAGTTCATGTTTTTATCTATTGTCATACCCGGTCCAAGCAGCCTAGTGCGGAATATAGATGTTTGTCTTCGACCGTTGATTGATGAGCTGGCGCAGTTGTGGTCTTCCGGAGCTCTTACTTATGATATATTGAGGAAACAAAATTTCCTTATGAGGGCGGCTTTGATATGGACTATCAATGATTTTCCAGCTTATGGAATGCTTTCTGGTTGGAGCACACATGGGAAAATCGCATGTCCATACTGCATGGAAAACAACAAGGCATTCACGCTAGCAAAGGGAGGTAAAGCTTTTTTTTTTTTTTTTTCACTGTCACCGTCGCTTCTTGCCACTTAATCATATGTTCAGAAAGAACAGAAAAGATTTCTTTGTTGGCAAAGTTGAAAAAGATGTTGCATCCCCGCATCTTTCTGGTGAAGAATTGCATCATGTTGTATCAGAGTACGGTGACATTGTGTTTGGCCTTCAATTAGGTAAGTAAAAGTTTCATGGTTTTGGTTTGACCCATAATTGGGTAAAGTGAAGTATCTTTTGGGAGCTTCTTATTGGAAGACCAATCTTCTCTCTGCATAACCTTGACGTCATGCACATCGAAAAAGAACGTGTTTGAGAATATTTTCAACACCGTCATGGATGTGAAAGGGAAGACAAAGGACAACATCAAGGCTAGATTGGATATGGCTTTATACTGTAACCGTAAAAATATGGAGTTGGTTTATGAGGAGTCACGGGTCGCAAAACCAAGGGCAAGCTTCGTGTTAGAGAAAAACGCACAACTGCTAGTCTACAAATGGCTTAAGAGTCTGTGTTTTCCGGATGGACATGCATCGAACATATCAAGGCTTGTTAACATAGAGGACTACAGATTGTATGGAATGAAGAGTCATGACTGCCACGTGTTTATGCAAACACTCATCCCATTAGCTTTTTGTGATTTGTTGCCAAAGGGAATATGGGATGCACTAACATAAATCAATCATTTCTTCAGAGATATATGCTCCAGCAAGTTGAATGTTGAGCACATTGAGAGGCTTCAAACGAATATCATCGAGACACTATGCAAACTTGAGATGATATTCCCTCCTTCATTTTTTGACTCAATGGAGCATCTCCCTATACATCTACCGTTCGAGGCAAAAGCTGGAGGACCGGTCCAGTATAGATGGATGTACCCATTCGAATAGTTAGATATTACAGTTGCAATGGAATTCATATCTAAAAGTATTTTATATGTTTTTCTTAATTGGAAATACTTGAATTGTAATTCAATGCAGGTACTTGTTTAATCTCAAGAAAAAGGTTATGAATAAGGCGCATGTAGATGCTTCGATATTTGAGGCCTATATTGTTGAAGAGATCTCAACATTTATCTCGTACTATTTCGAACCTCATCTGAGAACAAGAATCAATCTCGTTCCACGGTATGATGATGGCGGTGAAGTGCCTTCCAGTGGGAACTTGTCAATATTCTCCAATACTGGACAACCCACACCTAAAAATACCGTAAGAGGAAGATATTTGTCGGAAATAGAATTCAAACAAGCACACAACTATGTTCTATTTAACTGTGATGAGCTGAGACCATTTATTCAGTAAGTTTATATATGTGTAATACTAATTAAACTTTATCAGTAATATACTGCTAATTATATATTGTGAAATCATACACTCATTATCACTTGCAGGCAACATCGACAATATTTTCTCTCCAATAACTCGCAGCTGACCGACTCCCAGATCTTTCAATTACAAGATGAACAATTTGCCACATGGTTAAGAACACATGTAAGCATAATCACAAACTCATTCTAACTTGCAAAATTATTGTACGTATGCATGTCATTACGAGATTCTCGTTCATTTACCATTTATTGATGTACATTACATGTATACATGGTTTATCAAATGGGAAGGAGAGCGTCTAAGTCATTGTCTTCACTAAGCCTCGGGCCTGAAAGAAAAGTTAAGTGCTATAATGGTATTTTATCAATTGATATGTTTTCCATACTGAAAAATACGGGTAAGAAAGAAAGACATACAACTGCGGTGTTTGTGTTAAAGGATCCACAAGTAGTGAGTTAGAAGTTGACTACTATGGTAGATTAGAAGAGGTCGTCGAACTACAATATCATAGCGAGCAAAATAAAGTGTTTTTATTCAAATGCTATTGGTATGACACGACGGATAGAGGAATCAGAGTTGATACGCACCATGGTCTGGTCGAAATCAGCTCAAAAGCTAGATTTCGCAACATAAACGATGTCTTTGTTTTCGCAAAGCAATGTCAACAAGTTTATTACACATACACCTCTTCATTTAGAAAGGATCGATCAAGAGTTGATTGGTTGTCCGTTTAAAAAAGAAAACCACGGGGTCGTGTCGAGGTTGTTCAGGATGAGAACGAAGACACAAGTGTGCGGGATGAAGTCTTTCAAGTTAGTGAGTTGGTTGAACCATATCGAGTTGCTCCTTCGATTGAATTGGAAGAAAATTCAAATTTTCGTGTTTCTGATGATAGTCTTGTTGATGTTGACGTAGAGGAGTTGAACGTTGTTTTGAGCTCTAGCGGACAAGCAAATGTTGAAGAAGAAGATAATATCCATATTGAAGATTGCGATGAAGGTGATGACTATTCAATTAATGACGAAGAAGAAGATAATTCTGACTAACTATCAAAACGAAGCCCTGTGTAAAACCCTTTTCTTCATGTAATTTACATTATGGATGATATATTTTGTAACACAAAATATATATTTATTGTTTAAGCACCGTTGCTATTGTTTTGTGCGATGGACAGTTTATCATTGAATTTTTTACAGGAAGGTAAATAGAAAATACAAACACAACATCTCTTGTACATTGAACATTCACCGACGTCCATACCGATGGACCACCATCCGTTGGCATTTCATAGAGAGTTCGAAAATAATTACAACAAAATGCCACAATCACCGACGCCTAAACCGACGGATCACCGTCCGTCGGCATCTCACAAAGAGTTCAAAAATATTTACAACAAAATGCCACAATTATCGACGTCCATACCGACAGACTACCGTTCGTTGGCATCTCATAGAGAGTTCAAAAATAATTACAACAAAATACCACAATCACCGACGTCCATACCGACGGACCACCGTTCGTCGGCATCTCACAGAGAGTTCGAAAATAATTACAACAAAATGCCACAATCACCGACGCCTATACCGATGGACCACCGTCCGTCGGCATCTCACAGAGAGTTCGATAATAATAACAGCAAAATGCCACAATCACCGACGTCCATACCGACGACGTTATCCACGTCAATACCGACGGAATATGTCCGTCGGTAAGTTATCGGTGGGCAAATTTTACCGACAAAAATACCGACGAAATGTGTGAATTCCAAAGGGTGTGAATTGAATGCAGCTCTGACTGTGTTAGCTTACTGACGGAATCACCGACGGACCGCGAAAAATATGGAGGGTAATTGAAAAATTCGGTGCGAAATTCAAAAATTACCGACGGATTTTTAGCACTTTACTGACGGATTTAATTTAAATAATAATAATTTTATATTTCCATCGGTGAATTCGTTGGTAAAACTGCCCTATAAGTTCTTGCGGCCGCCCCTTCAATTCATTTTTTCTTCTCCTCCGTTTCTCACCTTAGAATCTTCAAGCTTTCGATTTTTTTCCTCTCAAATCTTCAAGCTTTGTTGAATCTCTAGCAAGCTTGGTTGTGAATCTTCATCACATTAAAAGGTATGTATTTTTTTTCTATTTTTATTTTATTTTATTTTATTTATAGTTATTTTTATGCTTTTTATGTTTTTGTTTTTTGTTGTATTTTTTTGTAATGTAGATAAATTTTTTGTTTCAACACATTATTAAAGGTATGCATATTTCTTCCCTAAAGTCTATGGTTTTTTTTTAAATTTATTGAATATTTTTTATTGTTGTATTGGCATAATTGTTATTAGTTAATTTGTTGAATATTTGTTGTTAATGTTGAATTTACCTTAGAAATTAGCAATTGCATATGTTGGAATAATTAGTAATTTTACTCTATTATTGCATGATTTGTGTTTAATTATTTCCATTGTTTTTAATTGTTAGTTTATAATTTTTTTTTAATTTATTGAATATATTTTATTGTTGTATTGACATAATTATTGAATAATTTGTTGAATTATAACTGTTAATGTTGAATTTACCTTAGAATTAGTAATTTTACTCTATTATTGCATGATTTGTGTTTAATTGTTTTCATTGATTTTAATTGTTAGTTTATAATTCTTTTTTTAATTTATTGAATATATTTATTGTTGTATTGGCGTAATTATTTAATAATTTATTGAATTAATATTGTTATGTTGAATTTACCATAGAATTAGTAATTGAATATGTTGGAAGAATTATTAATTTTACTCTATTATTGCATGATTTGTGTTTAATTGTTTCTATTTATTTTAAATTTATTGTTTTGTGTATTGACATAATTATTGAATAATTTGTTGAATTGTAATTGTTAATGTTGAATTTACCTTAAGATTAGTAATTAAATATGTTGGAATAATTAGTATAGATTGGGTCAATTAGTTGTGGTTATTGTTAATATTTGTAGGTTTGTGGATTTAAGTAGTATCTAGTATAGGGGAGGTGCTGCTGATTTTTTTTTAATATTTGAATTTAATTATATAATTATTTATATAAAATTGGTTAGATGCGCAAAATGAAAACTAGAGCTTCACGTCCAGTCGCATCAAGTTTGTCTAGCAGCGAGGATGATATTTCCTTAGGTGCCTCTCAAGAAGAGGCACCTACACCACTTGCGCCGTCAACCGATGCTGCCTCTTCCAGCGCTGTTTCACAACGCAGAAGCGGCGTGCATTCACAGTGGAATCAATTTACCCGCAAGTATGAGGCACAATGGAAGGACGATCTTTCAATGTAAGTTTGTTAAGGTTTCAGTTTTTTTTTTTAAAAAACAAATTTAAAACATAATTTATGAAGTCACTATTTAATTAATTTCATTTCTTTTTAGGTTCACAAACATTGAGGCCGCCCGAGTAATATCATCGGCGTTTAAATCGTCGATGGAGATTCCATTGTTTCAATGGGGTCAGATATCCAAGCATCCTGAATGGATGCCTCAAATCAATGTATGGTTTTCCAGATTTCAGGTTCGTGTTAATATATAATTTTCAGCTTATTTCTAATAAATTCTTAATATAATTGTAAATAAATTATTAACATTTTAAAAAATTATTTTTTTATACACAGAATCGATTCTGCTGGAACGAGGAACATAACACTATTGTGAGGAGGGTGTGGGAAAATCACGCGGCAACTAGATAACATCGAAAACAATACAACTTTTTTCTTACAAAAAAATTTATGTTTCGAAATGTAATTTTTGCTTGCGTGAAGTAGGTTGTGTGATTTTTGGTACGAAGCCCAAAAAAAGGTAAAAAAAAACTGCGAGGGATAGGAGGTTCCTAGGCTGGAAAGATGTTGCGGTTTGGAGGGATTTCAAACCGATATACATCCCGTAAGATATATGGCTTCACTATCTTCAGCACGTGACGTCTGAGCGGTTCACACGACGCTCACAGTCCGGTGCTGGCACCGGAATCGGCCAATTCATGGCTTAGTGACAACGCACACCGACGGCTTCGTTCCGTTTGCTGCACATGCGAAACGGATGGTAAGATTAATTTAAATGAAATATATCGTTCAATTAATTTGTTGTTAATAAATTTTTTTCATTATAGGCTACGTCTCTTGGACATGAGCTGAGCCCTATGGAGCTGTTTGTGGAGACGCACGTGTGGAGTCAAGACCGCCAAAAGGGGGTGCAACAATTCGTTGACAGTCGTGCTCAACATTTTATGGTATGTTTGTTCAACCATTTTATTTTGTAAGTTATTATTATGTTTATTGAATTGAATATGATGATTACTTTTTTTATTTTCAGGAGACCTATAATAATTGGTTGAGGGAGAGATACGGGGACGATCCTTTGACCCATTCAGAATTCGATCCGGATTTGTGGATGGAGGCTGGATCGTCAGGTGGACCGATATAAAAATCGAGTTTACGGGGCTCTCCAACACTACGGTCGATAACTTGCAGTCGGCCTGACACAACCAAAAGATTGATTGTTTCTCTCAAGTGCAAGAGTGTCGAAGTAATAAATAACCCGGCAAGACCGGGGTCGAACCATATAGAGGTTAATTGTATAAATTATAAATAACAAGACGACAACAACAACAACAACAACAATAATAACAAACAATAACAACAATAACAACAATAATAGTAATAGTAATAAATAATAATATAATAATAATAATAATAATAATAATAATAATACTTAGTACGTGGCGTTGTTATACCTGAGAATGATCTAAAGATCAGGTCACAGGTTTTCCAGCCTATTATACTGAGTTTATGAAAAGATCAAAAAGATATATATATATAATATAAACAGAATGTAAATAATATAATAATAATAATAATAATAATAATAATAATAATAATAATATTAATAGTAGTTATAGTAGTAGTAGTAGTATAATAAAAGAAAAAGAGGAAGAAATTAATGAGAACTTTGAGATGGAAGATTAATGTAAGGATTAAACAATGATAAAAACAAATGTCAAGGTTAGAGGATCCACCAGTGGTATTTCAAATAAGATAAGTATAGTATAAACTCTTATTACTCAATTTGAAAACCACACACGGAGGAGGTTCCAATAGGATGATTTGTCATTAATAGCTCATTATAAATTATTAACATGATCATATTAATTGTCTTATTTACATAATACCAAACTTTTAAATATTATCAGGAATTCATGATATTAACTGATGTTAACAACAAATCAAGTTCCTTTCATAGCTCAGGTGTAGGTAATACCATACGGTTGGGCTATGAGAGTGCCAAGCATTTGTTATACCAAGTGTTATATAACACAAATCTAGATTAACCATTTAACAAGCAAGGTATTAAGAATTAGTAAGATAAAAAGATAAGACATGTTAATATTAAACATTAAGGTCCATGTTGAGTTTACACTATACTTGTTCTTACACTATACTTGTTTTTTACACCATTAGTGTAACCTTTTCACCTTGACATAATAAACTTAGCTAAACATAATGAAGAAGAGAAACATAAATAAACAAAACAAGAACATAAATAAGATACAAGTTAACTAAGGAAAGGAAAGGAAATGAAAAGCATAAACAAGAAATTAATGAAAGCAAAACTTAAGAATTACAAAAAATATAAAGAGAGAAATAAAGAGCATGAACTTGATCTGAACAACCAAGCTCCTAAATACATGGAAAATGCCTCCTTTTATAGGCCAAAATTCGGAATTATTGATTTGATGACTAATTGTTGAGTGGGTGGCCAACTTTTGACTTTGTGAAAATCCTTATTTTCTTGTCTAAATAAAAAGAAAATGCTAGCATCAGAACTGGGTCCACTTGAAAACATGAAAGTTGTAGGAAATTGACTCAGGTTTCCAGGAAAAAAAAATTGGAGGTGATTTGGACTTCTAGAACTCCAGATATGGGTCAAACACTGAACAGTGTTCGGGCTGCAGGACAGATTCGGACTTCTCCGTTGTTGCTATAATTTGGACTTGAAAACGGCCTTCTTAGATCTTGATGAAAACATGAAAGTTGTATGCCTATGTCTTATTGAATATGTGTAAAAATTTGAGGTTATTTGGACATCTAGAACTCGAGATATGACCCAAACACCGAACATTGTTCCAGTTTGGACTGCACCAACATCTCTTTTCTAAGTTTCACCCTCTCTTTATCTTCACAAATTTCAGTAGTTGAATTCATCAATCAATCCTTTGATTTATGTGATAGGCCTGCATTTAAGATGAACATTTACCATATATTAGGGCATTTTATAGTATTACACTTGTTATTATAAAACATGCTTTAGTTAAGGAGTTATTGATACTTTAAGTGCAAAATGATGATATAAAACCTTGATAAATATGCACTTTTAAGTACTAATCACACCCCCCAACCAGCTTATTACTAGTCCCTAGTAGTCAAAGCGTTAAAATAGAAAAACAATTTGTAAATTCCATAAAGCAAGGAATTCATCATTAAACTTACTTTAATTTATCCAGAGAAACAAACTCTCATTAAATTCATATATCTACTCAATACCTCTTAAACAAGATATTACTAAACCTTTCTTTTGATTGGTTGGATTGAGCTTTGATTGTTTGATTATTTTGCTGGTCTTTAACTTTTTAGCTCATATTGCTTTAACATGCATTTTAATTTTGCGAATAAACCCAATTCTAGGTTAGGTGGGGAGTAGCGATCTGACTCATGACTTTCAGTCGGGGTTCAGATTCATGAAACATCCAACTATGAGTTGAGTGTTTACTCGGTAATGGCGGTCACATTGTGCCCCAACCATTCCTTGTAAACCCCGATACTGCCTTTACGTAAGGTGGTCACTGGGCAGTTCATATACCCTTTTATGACTAGGTAGAAAGCCTACCAATCATGTAATGACCTAGAACCTTCCTTTAGAGCATGAACTCTCTTGTTATTCATTTTGCATGGGTTTTTGCCATTCATACCAAATATGCATACACATACATTTGCATCCATACATGTACATCCATCCATTGTAAATAACATACATACATGCAACAAGTTGAAATATAGGTCCCCAAAGAGCCTACAACACCCAACTCCGAGCAAGAAACATGGAAGATGAAGAGCGTGTTCACCGCGACGCCTATTTCCAAGAAGAGTTAGAGTCTATAAAAGCAAGCGTGGCTCGCCTTACTATCTTACTCGAGAAAACACTTAGAAATGCCTCTGGTGAAGGTCCTTCAAATCAACTAGCTATTTTTGTTCAGCCTCCGGCAATAGCTCAACCTGAAGAAACAATGAGTGAACATGGTCAAGAACCTCCACATAATCCAGCATTTGTGCACTCAATGCCATCAGCACCAGCCCCTGTAGTCATAGATCCATTTGCCAATGAGTCCCACAAGACCAAGTCGTCTAATGACATTAGTCAAGATAAAATGGTAGCGTTGGAAGCTCGAATTAGAGCCATTGAAGGGGTAAACTTGTACGATCCAGTACGAGCATCAGAAATGTGTCTGGTCCCAAATGTGGTTGTCCCGAAAAAGTTCCGCGTTCCTGAATTCATCAAATATACCGGAACGCAATGCCTCATGACTCATCTCAAATCTTACTACAATAAGATGGAAAAAGTAGTACATGATGAAAAACTACTGATGCACTTTTTCCAGGATAGCTTAAGTGGGGCAGCGTTAAGCTGGTACATGAGATTGGACAACACCAAAATCCATACATGGAAAGATTTGGTGGATGCATTTGTGAAGCAATATAAGTACAATATGGATATTGCTCCTGATAGAACCAGTTTGTCCAATCTAGAGAAAAGGGACAAGGAAAGCATAAGGGAATATGCTCAAAGGTGGAGAGACCTAGCTGCTCAAGTACATCCTCCGCTCCTGGATAAAGAGATGGTCACTCTGTTTGCCAACACGTTCAAGGACCCATACTACGAACATGTGATGGGTAGTTCGGCCTAGCAATTTACTGATGCTGTGGCAGTAGCTGAGTGCATTGAGTAAGGATATCTGTGCCCATTGAGAAAAGAGGCTTTAAGGGTAAAAGAAAGGAGGTCGACTATGTTGAAGGTGGTTATATTGGTAAGAAAAACCAATTTCAAAACTATCACACTTCACCTCAAATCGCCAACATCAACTACAACTCTTCTTTTCCTGCCAGAAAACCTGAGCCTCAAACCAAACACCAAAAAGCCCAAGAACAACTACCTCCATTACCGCTACCCTTAAATGAGATGTACCAAAAGCTACTAAGCATCAGGTATATAGCTCTAGAACCCTTGACACCTCTACAACCACCTTACCCCAACTGGTACAAGCTGGACCTCACCTGTGAATATCATACTGGCGTTGTGGGACATAGCATTCATACCTGCAGTGCCTTTAAAAAGAGGCTCATGCATTTAATCAAAGTTGGATGGATAACCCTCGAAGGAACTCCAAGCGTGAGTTCGATCCCTTTACCCAATCATGCTTTAGGAAGTGGATCGGTGAATGCACTAGAGGAGGAATGCTCCGAAAACCTCGAAACACTGATGGCAAGAACAGGGTGTGAAGAAGGCAGTCTGCACTCTCGAGGATAAATGACAAAGTTCTGCTATAGAATGGGAAGATGGAGCCTACCCAATTATTGCCTTTTGCTTTATTATGTCTTGTTGGCAATTTGGCTTATAATGCCACAAAACTTTCTTTGTCAAATGAGTCTTTCTTGTTAATAAGATCATGTGTTTTTCTATGCCTTCATTTTCATTGCAAATAACATACTGAGCACACCCTTCACTCACAAAACCACTAATTCTTTGGTGTTTTCTTTTCCCCCTCCAAAAAAGGGGACCCCATGTTTTCACAAGGATTTTTGGGAAATCAAAGTTTAATACAAAAACAAAAATCAAATTGGTGTTTGTTCTAATCAACAAGTTCTGAAAATTCAAGTGATATCCTAATACTTAAAAAAATCTGAAAGACAACCCAAACACCATGAAAAAATTTCAAAGCTGAGTTTTGACTGCATGAATAATGAGAAACCATTTTGTATATTCGCATATGAGAAAGCAGAGCTTGCCGATTCTGAATGAATGCATTTGAAATGAAGAAAGGCCATCTTTGATCATCCTGTCACAATGCTAAAAAATCTCTTGTAGTCCCTTTTTGAACCTAATAACTTTTTCTTGACAAAATAACCTTGGCTAGGATCACACCTTACACTAGGGAGCAAGTGCAAAAAATCCATAATGACTAAAAGTGCCCAAAAAAAACCTGGGGGGCATAAAAAGTCTTCAAATGATAAAAGTGCCCAAACAACACTGGGGGGCATGAAACGAAATCCTCATTGATCAAAAGTGCCCAAACAAAGCTGGGGGGCATATAAGAGTTCCAAAAAGATTTGAGCGTGCCATAAAAATCACAACATTGGGGGGCACCGTGGATCATGTTGCAAATCAATTCCAAGGTCCAAAAATTCATGGAAAAAGAAAAAGTTTGGGATATAAGCACTAGTGATCCTTAGTCTTGAAATCCCTTAAACACCTTTTGAGCCTATAAATATCCTTTTTCTTCATAGCCAAGAGCCAAAGCCTACATTACGTGCCCAATCAAGCCCTTTCTGATCAAAGGCAATCAATTTGGATTGGTAAACTTTGTTTTCCCATGTGAAACAAGTCATTATTCATGCAAGCAAAATGAATGCCTCAAAAACTGGTTCTTTGAAACCCCCATATTGAAGTTTGAACCCTTTTAACCAATCAAACATCACTTCACTTCACTAAAAGAAGAACAAATTTTTAACACTCATGCAAACATATCTATGAGAATCGCTTGAATCTTTCAGAACAAGTTTGTTTTGAACAAACATCGAAATGATTTCTTTGGAATAGCTTTGAAATTCCAAAAATCCTTCATGAAAGCAACTCCTTGTAAATAACCAGATCTTCTTCCACATAGCCTCATCCCTAAAGAAAACCCAAATTGAACACTTGGAGACATGATCAAACTGGGAGGCAATCTGACAAACACATAATAGGGTTGGCTCTATGATTCCAAGAAAAAAGGCAAGGCAAAGCTGGTAATTTAAAGATCAAGGTTTGCTCATGTCATACCCTTTCCAGAGGTTAAGATCACAAGACATGACTCGAGTAAGCAAGAGCGAAAAGAGCCATCAAAACTTACTATCAGAGACTCAGACTTTCGAGAAGATGAAACTCCATGAAGAAAAGGGGACCTATATTTCTCAGGTAAGTATACATGCATATTGATCATGATGCATTACTTTCATCCCTGATGGATTGGTGTCTCTTTGTCACCTCTTTTGAGCGGGCTGTTGAGCCCTCATCATATAGATAGTGTGCTTCTAGCCCTATCTTCCTTTCCTTTCGAGTGCGCCATAGAGCCCTCGACCATCTTAGATAGTGCGTTTTCTAACCTTACTTCTTTTTGAGTGAGCCTTTGAGCCCTCTACCACCTTAGGTAGTGCGTTTTCCAACCCCACCTCCTTTTGAGTGCACCTTAGGGCCCTCTACCACCTTGGGTATTGTGTTTACAAACCCTACCTCATTTTGAGTGCGTCTTAGAGCCTTCGACCACCTTGGATAGTGTGTTTTCTAACCTTACCTCTTTTCGAGTGCGCCTTAGGGCCCTCTACCACATTGGGTATTATGTTTACAAACCCTACCTCATTTCAAGTGCGCTTTAGAGCCTTCGACCACCTTGGGTAGTGTGTTTCCTAACCTTACCTCATTTCGAGTACGTCTTAGAGCCCTCAACCATTTTAGGTAATGCGTTTTCCAACCCTACCTCTTTTTGAGTGCGTCTTCGAGCCCTCACCTTATGAGTAGTACGTTTTCCAACCCTACCTCCTTTTGAGCGTGCCTTCGAGCCCTCACCTCATGGGTAGTGCGTTTTCTAACCCTGCCTCCTTTCAAGTGTGCCTTTGAGTTTTCACCTCTCAGGTAGTGCGTTTTCTAACCCTAACTCCTTTCAAGTGTGCTTTTCAGCCTCCGTTCCCCTTCGAGTCCTATCTCTTTTTGAACTCTCCTTTGAGCCCTCACCTCATGGGTAGTGCGTTTTCTAACCCTGCCTCCTTTCAAGTGCGCCTTTGAGTTTTCACCTCTCAGGTAGTGCGTTTTCTAACCCTACCTCCTTTCGAGTGTGCTTTTCAGCCTCCGTTCCCTTTCGAGTCCTATCTCTTTTTGAACGCTCCTTTGAGCTCTCGTCTCTTGAATAGTGCGCCTTCGAGCCCTATCATGTCATCTCTTTAAAACATTTTACCCGGGTAGGTCACCCATCACAATTAGACCTCTTTGAAACCTCTTTTCATCTACCATTTGGGCCGATTGCCCATTACAATGAAACCATTTTTTCAAGAAAATCCTTGCATTTCTCACCACCTTCAAAATCTTTCATTTTGGGCCCGTTGCCCATTACAATAAAACCATTTTGAGAAATTCTCGCATTCTTCACCTCCTCTAAAATTTTCACCTGGGCAGGTCGCCCATTACAACAAGACCACTTTGAAAAATCTCCATATTTTTTAATACTTTGAAAAATCTCTGTATTTTTCACTTGGGCAGGTCGCCCATTACAACAAGACCACTTTGAAAAATCTCTGCATTTTTCACCACTTCAAAAAATCTTCATGTTTTTCACTTGGACAGGTCGCCCATTACAACAAGACCACTTTGAAAAATCCCTGCATTTTTCAACACTTTGAAAAATCTATGTATTTTTCACCACTTTGAAAAATCTCTGTATTTTTCACCTGGGCAGGTCATCCATTATAATAAGACCACCTTAAAAAACCTTTTTTTAATTTTCTTTGGGTAGGTCACCCATGACAATTCGACCACTTCAAAATCTCTGAATTTTCAAAAGATAAATCTTCCAGTTTTCATTCCGAGTGCGCTTTCTAGCCCTCAAAAGAATTCATCATTTCATCACCTCTCATTCTTCTTTTTCTTCTTTACAACGCTTACTATCTAAAGTCTCTTACGAGACATTCTATCGTAAGCAATTTAAAGAGGGGGCAACTGTCATAACCCAATTCTGGGTTATTCCCCAAAAAATAACTTCTTTTTCAAAATAAAAATCAAAAAATAAAATAAAGACTGGTAATATGGAGAAAGGAGGCCGGGGAATTAAGCTGCAAGTTTTTGCACCCCATTATGCCCAAAAAAGGAGAAAACAATGCAAATTCAAGGTCAAATTAAATGATTATTGGACGAATTTGCATAAAAATTAAGTCCATGGACATAATTAAATTTTTAATAGGCCAATTTGATTTAATCATGGGTCAAATTGAATTTTTAATTATGTTTAAGAATTAATTTGGGTCCAATTAGAGGATTTAATTAAGTGCAAGGACTTAATTATAATTTAAATGGGTCAAATTAATTTTATTTTGGGTTTAATTAGTGAAAAATTAAGTCCAAGGACATAATTAAATTTTTAATAGGCCAATTTGATTTAATCATGGGCCAATTTGAATTTTTAATTATGTT
Organism: Populus alba; assembly: GCF_005239225.2. Taxonomy (NCBI): domain Eukaryota; kingdom Viridiplantae; phylum Streptophyta; class Magnoliopsida; order Malpighiales; family Salicaceae; genus Populus; species Populus alba. The sequence continues at coordinate 13,223,887 of NC_133302.1, read as the reverse complement.
TAAGAATTAATTTGGGTCCAATTAAAGGATTTAACTAAGTGCAAGGACTTAATTATACTTTAAATGGGTCAAATTAATTTTATTTGGGGCTTAATTGGTAAAAAATTAAGTTTGAGAGCCTCATTTAGGCTTAATTGAGAAGATTGGAATCTTAAGAGATCAAATTTAATTCTTACCAAGTCAATTGGTTGAAATTAGGGGCAACTTGGAAGCAATTGAAAGTTTATGGTCAATTAGGGGGGCTTCATTGAACGAAAATTGACAGATGGAGGACTAAAATGAAATTTGGCCAAAAACTGTTCATTATCTTCTTCACTTTTTTCTGGAAAAAGCTGGTCCGGTTTCCTACCTTGCAGTTGCATTTAGTGTACCTACCAGCCACCAAAGCTGACAAATCTTGCACGAAAATGATCCCCGACAGTTTCTCTACATCTTCAAGTAAACAATTTAGTCTGAATGGCAGCGAGACGGCGTCGGCACCGACCTAAACATGACCACTCAGGCAGCTTTTTCTGCAAAATTGACAACTCAGGATGCCTACTTTGAGCCAACAGTTGGGATCCTTCCCAACTGAATCAATGGCTGAAATTTTACCCCGGAGTAGACGAGATTACCCTCTTCAACCACCTATAAATAGAGGCTCCATTGATGGTTTGAGGGAGGAAAAAATCGGGTCCAAATATCGCCAAAAATCAGCTTGCTCCTCTGTTTTCTTTTCCAGCCAACGTTCCTCCCTTCCTTCTCTCTCCACCGTCTCTTCAGCCCTTGAAAACCCCACAGAAACATTCCACCTCCACCAAAAGACGGCGTCTCAGCCTCCCCACCATCCCAAATCCTCATCGGCGATAGGCACAGCCACCGTGAAGTCTTTCTCTCTCTGTAGCTCCTCCTGTTTTCTTCTTCCTCTTGCTTCCTGCTCTGCCACCCGCTACCAGCTCCACCGCTGCAGCCACCGGCCGAACCACCTCATCACAGCAGCCACGACCCCTTCAGCCAGTTGAGCCTCCCCTCATTTCCTTCTTCTTCTTCTTCCTTTCCTGCTGTTCACTGTATGAACAGTAGGCGTGAAATATAATTCATGTCCTACTGTTCATGCAGGACGTGAATTATATATATATATATGTGTGTGTGTGTGTGTGTGTGTGTGTGTGTTATAACATTTAAAAAACATAAAAAAAATAAAAAATAAAAAATTCCAAAATCATTTAAAAAAGATGTGATTTTCTTGCATATTTTTTTTTTATCCATTTTGCATAATATCGGGTTGTATATTTACATTGTAAAATACAAATCCGGTATTAAAATACCCGGTTTTCTCCGAAATGTTTCGAAAACAAAAGTCAAAATATTTTCAAAAAGAAAAAATATTTTGTTGCATACGGCCAAATCCTAAATTGTTTTCCAAGCATATTTTTCGTAAAAACAAAAAACAAAAATTGCATCTTTTTCATGTTTTATTTAAAAAATAAAAAATTGATATCGTAACCAGTTTATGATTATCCATTAGGATTTGGCCAAAATGTCAAAAACCTTTTCCAATCTGTTTTTTAGGGTCTAGATGTAGACTTTAATATTTGTGGGGTGTAAAATTATACGATAAAGTACACCTTTAAGTATTAAAGATACAAGGTGTAAATAAATGCGATGCTAAAATTCAGACTTTAGAACGGTTAGGATTTAACCCGATAAGGTAGAGACTCTCTCATAAAGAGAGATTTGCCTTGAACCATAGAAAAGACCAACAAAAAACAATTAAACAACAATGCAACTTACCTTAGGTAAGGTGCACTGGGGGTGATGCGTCTTCCCCTTGCACAACCAGTCCCTTACTCAGACTCTCGCAGACCATAGGTTCTTAGTGACCATAATACCTAGGTGGCGACTCCTAAAAATTAATCATAATCCAAAACCCTTCCCGACACACCTTATAGCAGGAGGCACAACAAGGAGCCTCCGCCGTCGCCAGACGACGTCGCGGCACCCCGCGACAATCTTTTTATTTTGTACCAAGGAAATAAAAGAATTACAGGTTGATTTCTTTTTATTTTGAATGTATGCTTCTGTATGGTTGAGAGACATGCTTCCACAAAGATGTGTATATAATTAACTAGAATTACACGTGCTATTTACATCAAATCTTCATTAATCATCAATCCATGATTGAGAAATATCTATTGCTTACCATGCAAATGTCCAGTGCATCCTTTACTTATACTATATATATGCCGTGGATAGGGTTTTGCTGCAGCATCATATGCATTGCTAGGTTTGTGCATTTTCTTCCTCATAAACAGGCTCTCTATTACTTTTCAAGAACTCCCCAAAATGTTGAAGTATTTGAAATACTTTAGTTGTATTATATAGAACCAATGATATAAATTATGGTTTTCTTTATTTTTTTTCTTTTCTTTTTTGTTGCTTTCCTCACATTCTTCGTGCCAACCAAGCTTGAACTTTGTTTCAGACTGGGAGAAGACCTTACAATTTATTGCCATCTTTGGCTTCAGTCAGGTATACTTTTATTTGTTATAGTGCCTTGGTTAATGTTTCTTTCACACACACATAGATGTTGATTTTTAAGCTGATAATGATTAAAACAAATTTCACACATTCTGATATTGTACTAGTACTCAAATCCTTTGATGTAATTCGTGAAAATAACATGTATATGACCATTAAGCTAGATCTCCTTTGTCTATTTTGCATGTGTCCTAGGGAAAAATTTATAAATAGCTAAACAAAATGAAACTTGGTGTTTGCACAGTAAAGGGCACGTAAAAATTTATATATAGCAAATCACTTTTGTGTTTAAATGTTCTTTCAACATTAGGTTCTTGACCATGTTCTGATCCTGTCAGAAGTTTGAGTCGTGTCGATAACCAAACTACCTATGACATTATCAAGGTTCATATTTCCTAACCAAACCGCCTATGATGTTATCAAGGTTCATATTTCCTAACCTCCACCAGATGTTTAGAAGTTATTTAATCATTTTCACAGTTAGATTCTTTTCAGTAGTTGGATCATGTTCAACCAAGTTTTTGTATTGCTGAGATCTTGATTAACTGAGATTTCAAATGCTTCTTTGAAAGCGTTTTCTCTCTCCTATTAGACTTGGAGTTCAGGCATTTTCATGGGCAGCAGGAAAATTGGAAAACAATCGCATTGGTTTACCTACATCATCGTCATCTTCAGATGTTCAAAACCAGGTGCAACATTAAATCTAAGAAGATCACTTGGCTAAATCTAAGAAGAGGTCTAGGTTGAGGCGAGTAATCAATCTAGTAAACACACTCATAACTTTTAGAGGCCTTAAATTTTGTCATGAGATTCTATGGAAATATTGTTTGAACTAATCTTGTTATTTTTCATTTTCATTTTCATTTTCATATTTCTTAGTTTTTTAGGTAGTTTTAAGTTTATTTAAAGAGTTATAAAATATGCAATAACAAAATCTTGAATACTTACAGGTAGTTGAGGAATTAGTTATAACTTTCAGACTTAGATTTTGTCAAGATCCAGTTTTGAAATGAGGCTGGTTAGTTATAATCTAGAATTTTTTAGTTTATTTATAATCAGCTGAGATCCAGAATTTTTCTAAATTAGGTTTAAAAAATATTGTCTGAGCTAATTTTGTTATTTTTTATTTTTATTTTCATATTTCTTAGTTTGAGTGTATTTAATCAGCTAAGGTCTAAAATTTATAATAAGATTGGTTAGTTGTAATCAGCTCACTACCAGAAATTCGCTAAATACCAACGGAATCACCGACGGAATTTTTACTGTCGGTATTTTTCAGTCGAAATCACCGACGAAATATTTTCGTTGGTAATTCAGTCGGTATTTGCCGACGGATATAGTCTGTCGGTAATTAACAACCGAATTACCGACATAAAATTCAGAATTAATGAAAAAAATGGCGCGGAGGTTTTGGCGGGTGATTTTTCCGACGGAATCACCGACAGAATTAAAACCGGGGAGCCGTACGCGTGATGGGACCTGTTCACCGTCAATAATACCGACGAAATCACCGACGGATTTGAAATGCCAAATCCGTACCGGTGACGTGACCGGTGCACCGTTAAAAATACCGACGGAATCACCGAGGGATTTGAATAGCAGGTCCGTGCGGTGACGTGTCGATTGCCTGTCAGAATTACCGACGGTTTCGCCGATGTATTCACCGACAGAATAAAACCGTCGGTAAGTCCGTCGGCAAAAGTGAATATATGGCCACTCTGCCGACACTCTCCTCCCCCATTTCTCCTTCTTCTTCCTAATCCTAACCCTCCCCATTTGCAAAGAACCAGCCCCCCCTCGCCTCAAAACAAAAATCTTCCTCATCTCAGCACAACAAGTTATATTTCTTGAAGTTTTGTGGTCACATCATCCGTGTTCTGATTTACCGACGGATTTTATCATTTTTTGTAAGTAATTCTATCTTTTAAAATTTTAACATTTAAATTCAATTTTATTGTTTTTTTAGTATATGTATTTTTTTTTACTAGATGTACATGTTTTATTGTTATTTCTCAAATAAACTTGTAGTATATGAATGTATAATTTTATACTTGTTATGGTTTGTTTTAGATTTTGTAAGATTGTATTTGTTTGTAAATTGTTAAAACTTAATTTGTAGAATTACCGAATTACATGTTATGTTTTGAAATAATTAATAGCTTGCTTAATGGGTCCTTTTTATAGAGGTTCGATAGAAGTCATGGATGATCGTTCATGGATGTATCTAGATTCACCCCAAGGATTGCGGAGGATGGATTATTGTAACGGGGTTCAGGGTTTTATTAATTTCGCAACATCTATTCCCAGAAATTTTACTGGAGGCGGTATTAGGTGTCCATGCAGGAAGTGTCAAAATAAAAAGTATCTGCATCCAGATGTTGTAATGATGCATCTTCTACACAAAGGGTTTGTGGAGGATTATGAGTGTTGGTATGCACATGGAGAGGTATTTGTTAGTAATAGGAGAATGGGAGAAACGGTGGTTGAGTCAACTTCTAGTGCTAGCAACGTGCATGAAGTGGCAAATGAGAACACTAATCCTTACAGAAACATGGTTATGGATGCAATGAGAATGAATCAAGATAATGTCAATCAATGTCCAATCGTAGAAGAAGAACCTAATGCAGAGGCAGCTAGGTTTTTTGATTTGTTGAAAGATTCTGACGAACCATTATGGGATGGTTGCACAAACCACAATAAATTATCGGCTGTGGCATAGGTGTTCACCATCAAGTTAGATCACGGGTTGAGTGAGGCCGGGTATGACAAAATTATTGATTGGGCAAGAAGCATTTTACCTGAAGGGAACAGGCTCAAAGAGAACTTCTATACTGCGAAGTCCATGATGAAACCCCTCGGTTTAGAATACCACAAAATTGACATGTGCCCTAACTTCTGCATGTTATACTACCTTGAAAATGCTGAGATGACCGAATGCATGACATGCAGGCATTCCCGTTACAAACCTAGAACTGGCATGGGGAAGACTCTAGTGGCATATAAAAAACTTAGAAATTTCCCGATCACACCTAGACTGCAGAGGTTATTTATGTCACCAAGGACTGCTGAGCACATGACATGGCACCAAACACACGATGCCGTTGATGGTGTAATGGTGCATCCTTCTGACGGCGAAGCGTGGAAACGCTTTAACAGTGTGCATCCTGACTTTTCTGCTGAATCAAGGAATGTCCGACTTGGGTTGTGTACAGACGGGTTCAACCCATTTGGGTCATTTACTGCTCCCTATTCTTGTTGGCCGGTCATTCTCACAGTTTATAACTTGCCACCGGGAATGTGTATGAGGCCAGAGTTCATGTTTCTATCTACTGTCATCCCGGTCCAAGCAGCCCGGGGCGGAATATAGATGTTTGTCTTCGACCATTGATAGATGAGCTGGCGCAGTTGTGGTCCTCCGGATCTCTGACTTATGATATATCGAGGAAACAAAATTTTCTTATGAGGGCGGCTTTGATGTGGACTATTAGTGATTTTCCAGCTTATGGAATGCTTTCTAGTTGGAGCACGCATGGGAAACTCGCATGTCCATACTGCATGGAAAACAACAAGGCATTCATGCTAGCAAACGGAGGTAAAAGATGAACAATTTGCCACATGGTTTAGAACACATGTAAGCACTATCACAAACTCATTCTAACGTATGCATGTCATTACAAGATTCTTGTTCATTTACCGTTTATTGATGTACATTTAATTACATATATTTACAAGGTTTATCAAATGGGAAGGAGTGCGCCTAAGTCATTGTCTTCACTAAGCCTCGGCCCTGAAAGAAAATTTAAGTGCTACAACGGGTATTTTGTCAATGGATATGTTTTCCATACTGAAGAATACGGGCAAGGAAGAAAGACATACAACTGTGGTGTTTGTGTTAAGGGATCCACAAGTAGCCAGTTAGAAGTTGACTACTATGGTAGATTAGAAGAGGTCGTTGAACTGCAATATCATAGCGAGCAGAATAAAGTGTTTTTATTCAAATGCTATTGGTATGACACGACGGACAGAGGAATCAGAGTTGATCTGCACCATGGTCTGGTCAAAATCAACTCAAAAGCTAGACTCTGCAACATAAACGATGTCTTTGTTTTCGCAAAGCAATGTCAACAAGTTTATTACACATACACCCCTTCATTTAGAAAGGATCGATCAAGAGTTGATTGGTTGTCCGTTTTAAAAATGAAACCACGGGGTCGTGTCGAGGTTGTTCAGGATGAGAACGAAGACACAAGTGTGCGAGATGAAGTCTTTCAAGTTCGTGAGTTGGTTGAACCATATCGAGTTGCTCCTTCGATTGAATTGGAAGAAAATTCAAATTTTCGAGTTCTCGATGATAGTCTTGTTGATATTGGCGGAGAGGAGTTGAATGTTGTTCTCAGCTCTAGCGGACAAGCAAATGTCGATGAAAAAGATGATATCCATATTGAAGATTGCGATGAAGATGATGACAATTCAATTGATGAGGAAGAAGAAGAAAATTCCGACTAATTATGAAAATGAAGCCCTATGTAAAAACATTTGTCTCATGTAATTTAGATTATGGATGATGTATTTTGTAAAACAAAATATTTACTGTTTAAGCAATGTGGTTATTGTTTTATGTGATGGAACAGTTTATCAGTTAAGTTTTTGCAGGAAGGTAAACATGCAATACAAAGACAACCTTTCCTGCATAATACAAACTTACCGACGTCCATACTGACGGATGGTTATCCGTCGGTATCTCACAGAGAGTTTGAAATTAATTACGCGAAATGCCACCAACATCGACGACATTACCGACGGATTCACCGACACATACACCGACGGATTATAGTCCGTCGGTATCTCACAGAGAGTTCGAAAATAATTACAACAAAATGCCACCTTCACCGACGGGTATATCAACGGATTACAGTTCGTCGGTATCTCACAGAGAGTTCGAAATTAATTACGCGAAATGCCACCAACACCGACGAAATTACCGACGGATTCACCGACACATACACTGACGGATTATAGTCCGTCGGTATCTCACAGAGAGTTAGAAAATAATTACAACAAAATGCCACCTTCACCGACGGGTATACCGACGGATTATAGTCCATCGGTATCTTACAGAGAGTTCGAAAATAATTACAACAAATTGCCACAAACACCGACGGGCATACCGACGGATTTGTCGACGCTAATACCGACAGAATATTTCCGTCGGTAATTTTTCGGTCACACATATTACCGATAGAAATACCGACGGACCGCGCGATTTCCAAAGTGTGTGAATTAAAGCGCCTCTGAACTTGTCATCTTACCGACGGAATCACCGACGGACGTCGAAAAATATGGAGGGCTTTTAAAAATTCGGTGCGAAATTCAAAACATTACCGACGGATTTTTGACCTGTTACCGATGGAATGTTTGACCTGTTACCGACGGATATTAATTCCGTCGGTGATGCCGTCGGTAAAACTACCATATAAGTTCCAGCCCCCGCCGTTTTGCACCTCAGATTTTTGATTTTTTTTGCTTTCAATCTCTAGCAAGATTTAGTGTTGTGAATCTTCCTCATATTAAAAGGTATGTGTTTTTTTCCAATTTATTTTATTTACTTTTAATTTATTTTTAGTTGTTTTTATTTTTTGTTATTTTGTTGTTTTGGTGTTTTTTTTTGTAATGTAGATAAAGTTTTGAATTTGTCACATTATCAAGGTATGTATATTTCGTTCCTTTTCTTGATGTAGGTTTTTTTTTTTGACTTTTTTGAATATTTTTTATTGTTTTGTTGTCATAATAACATATTAGTTAATTTGTTGAATATTTGTTATTAAAGTTGAATTTAACTTAGAATTAGTAATTAAATATGTTAGAATAATTATTAATTTTACTCTATTATTGCATGATTTGTGTTTAATTATTTTCATTGATTTTAATTGTTAGTCTATATTTTTTTTAATTTATTGAATATAATTTATTGTTGTATTGCCATATATAATTATTGATTAATTTGTTGAATTATAATTGTTAATGTTGAATTTACCTTAGAATTAATAATTGGATATGTTGGAATAATTAGTATTTTTTTTTTATATTATTGCATGATTTGTGTTTAACTGTTTCCATTGATTTTAATTGTTAGGCTATAATTCTTTTTTATTGTATTGAATATATTTTATTGTTGTATTGCCATAATTATTTAATAATTTGTTAAATTAATATTGTTAATGTTGAATTTATCTTAGATTTAATAATTGAATATGTTGGAAGAATTATTAATTTTACTCTAACTTGATGATTTGTGTTTAATTGTTCCTATTTATTTTGAATTTATAGTTTTGTTGTATTGACATAATTATTGAATAATTTGTGAATTGTAATTGTTAACGTTGAATTTATCTTATGATTAATAGTTGAATATGTTGGAATAATTAGTATAGATTGGGTCAATTGGTTGTGGCTATTGTTAATATTTGCAGGTTTGTTGATTTGGGTAGTATCCAGTATAGGGGAGGTGCTGCCGATTTTTTTTTTAACTTTTGAATTTTATTATACAATTATTTATATAAAATTGTTTAGATGCGGATAATGAAATACAAAGCTAGTCGTTCACGTCCAGTCGAATCAAGTTTGTCTAGCAGCGATGCTGATGTTTCCTTAGGTGCCTCTCAAGAAGAGGCACCTACACCACCTGCGCCGTCAACCGATGCTGCCTCTTCCAGCGATGTTTCACATCGCAGAAGCGGCGTGCCTTCGCAGCGGAATCAATTTACCCACAAGTACGAGGCACAATGGAAGGACGATCTTTCAATGTAAGTTTGTTAAGAGTTTTATTTTTTTTATATATAAAAAAATAAATTTAAAACATAATTTATGAAGTAATCACTATTTCATTAATTTCATTTCGTTTCAGGTTCACAAACATTGAGGCCGCCTGAGTAATATCATCGGCGTTTAAAGCTTCGATGGAGATTCCATTGTTTCAATGGAGTCAGATATCCAGGCATCCTGAATGGATGCCTCAAATCAATGCATGGTTTCGTAGATTTGAGGTTCGTGTTAATATATAATTTTCAGCTTATTTCTAATAAATTCTAGTTATAATTGTAAATAAATTATTAACATTTTAAAAAATTATTTTTTTATACACAGTATCGATTCAGCTGGGACGATGAACATGACACCGTTGTGAGGAGGGTCTGGGAAAATCACGCGGCAATTAGGTAACATCGAAAACAATACGACTTTTTTTTTACATAATTATTTATGTTTCGAAATGTAATTTTTTCATGCGTGAATTAGGTTGCGTGATTTTTGGTATGAAACCTAGAAAAAGGCAAAAAAAAACAGCGAGGGATAAGGGGTTCCAAGGCTGGAACGATGTTGCGGTTTGGAGGGATTTCAAACCGATATACATCCCGGAAGATATATGGCCGCACTATCTTCAGCACGTGACATCTGAGCGGTTCACTCGACGCTCACAGTCCGGTGCTGGCAACCGGAATCGGCCAATTCATGGCTCGGTGACAACGCACACCGGCGGCTCCGTTCCGTTTGTTGCACATGCGAAACGGATGGTAAGATTAATTTAAATAAAATATATCGTTCAATTAATTTGTTGTTAATAAATTTTTTTCATTATAGGCTACGTCTCTTGGACGTGAGCCGAGCCGTATGGAGCTGTTTGTGGAGACGCACGTGCGGAGTCATGACCGCCAAAAGGAGATGCAACAGTTCGTTGACAACCGTGCTCAACAGTTTGTGGTATGTTTGTTCAACCATTTTATTTTGTAAGTTATTATTATGTTTATTGAATTGAATATGATGATTTTTTTTTTTCAGGAGACCTATAATAATCGGTTGAGGGAGAGATACGGGGACGATCTGTCGACCCATCCTGAATTCGATCCGGATTTGTGGATGGAGGCTGGATCGTCAGGTGGACCCGATAAAAATCGGGTTTACGGGCTCTCCAACACTACCGCCTCCAACTTGCGGTCGACCGGTACTGCTTCAACCGTTGGGAGCTCCCAATCTAAGGAGTTCGTGGCCTTGCAGCAAAGGTGCGACCACCTATCAGAGGCATACACACAACTCAAAGAAGAGCAAAGATTGGCGAACGAACAACACAGAGCAGAGTCTGAACAACAAAGAGCGGCCTATGAAGAGCTTCGCCAAATGGTCATGAACATGACACAAGGTGGAACATGTGCGCCTAACCCCCAGCCTCCTCCTCCTCCTCCTCCTCCACCTTTATATTAATTTTTAATAAAAATTATTTACATTTAAAATTTCGTTTAATGTTTTTTTGAAACACATTCATTTTGTAATGAATATTATTTAACTTTGAGTTTTTGTTGCTTAATATAAATTTTATTTGCATAATTGGTTTGTATTACCATTAATTTATATTATTTTTTCTAAAAAATTAAAAACAAAAAAATTACACAGGGATTTACCGATGGAATAACTCCGTCGGCATTGGACAGTGTCTGCCACCATCACCGACGAATATTCAGACGGACAGATTCGGTCGGTATTCCATCCCATCACCGACATATTCACCGACGGAAATAATCCGTCGGTATAAACTTACCGACGAATTTACAAACGGAAATATTCGGTCGGTATGAAATATCACCGACACTTTTACCGACGGATTTAGTCCGTCGGTATTTACATATAACACCGACGGAAAATATTCCGTCGGTATATTCCAAGAGGGAAACCTTTTTTTTTTTTGGCGCGCACGGTCCGTCGGTAAATGTTTTTTTTGTATTTCCGACCAATATAGCGATAGAATGTGGAATCACCGACAAAAGGTATTCCGACAGGCGTATTCCGTCGGTAATATAATCGGTAAATAATTTACCGACGAACTTTCTATCACACACCGACGGAATATTTCCGTCGGTAAAACTGTGAAATCTTGTAGTGGCTAAGGTCCAGAATTTTTTTAAATTAGGTTTAAAAAATGTTGTTTGAGCAAATTTTATTATTTTTCATTTTTATTTTCATATTTCTTAGTTTGCTTAGGCTAGTTTTGAGTTTATTTGAAAGAGTTATAAAATATACAATAATAAAATCCTGAATTTAAAGTTTTTATGTACTTACTGTTTTTCTTGTGTTGTGTTGTTACCTTATGTAATTTGGTTAGTAAATGGTAATCAAAGATCCAAAACATGACTAAATGTTCTTATTCTGCATGCGCTAGATGGTTGTTACAGTTAGTTGAGGAATTAGTTGAATAACAGAAAGTTAGTTCGTTAGTCAATTGCAAGGGAAGAACAATATTTACAGCTATCTTGAAAACCAAGTAATAATTGAAGAACAATTTGCAGTAATTACAGAACTCTCTCTCCCTTTCTATTTCTTTTATATCTCCCAAAATTTTCTTTTGAACTTTTTGTGCGTCGGTTTATTTTCATCAAAGTGCAGATACACCCCGCAGCTTTTCAGCTTGAAAGGCCTTCGGATCTCATGACCTACCTTCCTAATTCCCTTGATGTCCACTACATGGTAGAATTTAAATGTAATTTCATTGCCGGAATATTTACGTAACTGATTTACCAATTTGAGCTCGTAGCATAGAATCATGTGATCTGAGTCACATGTCCTCAAGTCCACTGATAGAGAGCTTTTATGGGAAGCGAAGACGACTTCATCATCACCATTATGCTCACCGTTTTTACTCGTAACATGGTAATCATAATTGACATGAACGTCAGAACGACCACTGATCACTGTAATAGGCATGTCATGGGAGAGAGGGAGTTGAAAGACAAGGCAGAAAGCAATTCCCTTGAGCTGAAGACAATTTGAGGGCAACTGTATGGTGAGTGAAGATCCAATTCCTTTGTCACCGAACCATTCTGGAATTTCACTCCCCGGTAGAACCATTTGAATTCTATCATATGGGATCTCCACTCCGGACTGTAACACAAAAGTCACATTTCGAAAATGTGATGAAGCAAGCTAGAAAGAGAGAAGAAAGAAAGAGAAAGGGGTTAAGAGGGATACCTGAATTTTCAAATGCATTGCATCTATCAGTTGTTTCTGATCCAATTTGAAGCAATTTGTAAAATCCAATCCAAACCATAATCTACCGATATTGATGATTGATGTCACGGTTTCTAGTGATGCACAGTCAAGTGTTGTTAGAGTCTCCAACGAAGGGGGAAGCTCAGGTAACACTTTAATATGTGTTCCATGCAAAGCTAGATATCTCAAACATACCATATCTTTGATTTTTTTTGAAAAGAAGCTGATATTATTAAGTAAGGCATAATTGTGTAATGCAATCATTACACATAGAAAAAGTTTGTTGAATTAGCTAGTGAACCTACATAACAAAATCCCTAGATCAATAAAATCGTTCCACCATCTGTTCCCTGCATAGGAGCCAAAACAATGCCCCAAACACCATAATCTGCATTGGTTTTAAACAAAGTATAGATAAATTATCTATGAGGGTCATAGCCAAGCCACAAAATCAGATATTCTGTGCACTCCTTGTTTAGCAAGATGATCTGCCATGTGATTGCTTTCCCGGTAAGAATGAGTGTAGGTGATTGAATCAAAACATGAAGCTAGCCTCTGAGCTGAAGAGAAGAGATTATGATGAATCCAAGGCCTATTATAAGAATTATTCATCCAGCTAATGACATTGGCAGAATCAGATTCGATAATAATATGTTTATGATGTAGGAAGCAGTTAGAGGCTGATAATTCGATAGCTTTGACTACTACTCTCAACTCAACTACATTAGAGTCCAAGATCCCAATCGGCATAGAAAAAATACCTAAAAGTATTCCATGATGATTCCGCAAAACACCACCTATTCCGGAGGGGCTAGGTTTTCTGATAGAGGATCCATCAACATTCCATTTGAATCTATTCGTCATAGGGGGAGACCACATAATACCAATCCTCAACTTTTGAGAATTAGTCCACCGAACTAGACCTTCAGCAGATCGTAGCAAATCTGAGGAGGAGTAGGGAAAATCCAGTTCTATAGCCTTTATCCATAAGTAAAGCCGAGTAACAATAAGGAAGAACAAAGTATCATAGTCTGGGATCTTCTGCTTAAATATCACATCATTGCATAGAAGCCACATAGACCATGTCGCAGAAAAGAACAACATCACCCATACTTTTTTCTGAAATTTGCCATAAACCAAAGAGTCCCACTGAGAGAAGAGATTTGCCAAGTTCCTTGGACAACACCAAGCTAAGCCCCACCAATGGATGATTTTGGACCAAATGAGCCAGTGCTTGTAGCAATGAATAAAAAGGTGGTCGACCATTTCTTCCTCAACCAGGCAGATCGGACAGTTTACAGCTGAGATATCCAGTATGCCTCTTTTAACTAACATGCTGCGGGTGTTGATTTTGTTGATAATGGCCATCCAGCAAAAAACCTCTACTTTAGGAGGGACGAGACCTCTCCAAATCCCCCTAAAGGAGAAGACAATGTTCATTGGATAACTAGGAGTTAAAAGCCCACAGAGAGATTTAACCGAGTATCTTCCTGTGTTATTGGCTTTCCAGACAAGCCTATCCTCTGCTTATTTGTCCAGTTGCATTCTTGACAGAATAGCGTACATTTGAGCAAGAAGTCCAGTCTTCCGGCCTCTCAAATCTCTGGTCCAGGAGAAAACCCAGCACCATGCATGACCATCCCACATTCCCATCTTTTCTAGGCTGGCGTCTTTATCGTTGGACAACTGAAATAGTGTAGGGAACTTCTCTGCCAATCTGCCATTGTCTGTTCAGTCATCAAGCCAAAAATTAATCCTTTTCCCATTGCCAACTAGCAACACAGTGTTATTAGTCACAATATTCTGTAATCTAGTATCTTTGCCACAGTAATTAACAAGCCGAGACCATGTGCTTCCAGCACCTGTGATATGATCCTGCGGTATAAGACTGTGGTATTTAGGATTGTAAATGCTTGTAATCACATCCTTCCACATGCTCGACTCCTCAGAGCCATACCTCCATAGCCATTTGAATAATAGAGCTTTATTTTTGTTTTGCAGAGATCCAATGCCAAGTCCACCAGCACTCTTTGGCATCGACACAGTTGGCCAGCCAACATTGCACATAGACTTGCCTTCCTCTTTTCCGGACCACAAAAAGCATCTGAACTTCTTTTCAATTGTTGTTGATACCGCCACAGGCATAGGGAACGAAGAGAGAAAGTAAATGGGCAAGTTGCTAAGAACCAATTTAATTAAGCATAACCTCCCCCCTATCGATAAGAGCTTCCCTTTCCATGCAGCCAGCCTAGAGCTGATATTTTGAATGATAGGATTCCATATCAGAAGTCTGTAAGAATTTGCACCAATGGGAAGGCCAAGATATTTGAAAGGGAGGAGCCCTTGCTTACATCTTAGTGTCTGTGCAGTGTAGTCACACACGTGATCTTCTATACCCACACCAAAGATACTGTTTTTGGAGAAGTTAACTTTCAAGCCCGACATGAGCTCAAAGCACAATAGTATGCGCTTAACATTCTGCATGCTTTCTAAGGAGGCTGAACTAAAAATGAATGTCTCGTCTGCAAATTGTAGATGAGATAAAGGAAAACCAGCCTGCCCGATGCTCACTCCCTCAATCAGCCCCGGATCACACCCTCGCTGTAGCATGCAGCTTAGCCCCTGCACCGCAATATTGAAGAGAAAAGGAGAAAGAGGGTCTCCTTGACGTAGCCCTTTTTCTAAACTGAATTCCTTCATGGGGGAGTCGTTTACCAGCACAGACATCTTGGCTGTTGATAGACATTGCATAATCCAGCCTGGCCATCGACTTCCAAAACCCATACTGGCCATGACTTCATTCACATAGTCCCATAACACTGAATCAAATGCTTTGTGGAAGTCTAGTTTAAAGAGATATCCTTTGCCCTTTTTCTTCTTCATGTAGTTAATTGCCTCATTGGCAATCAGCACACTATCCAGAATTTGCCTTCCTTTGATGAAAGCATTTTGGTGGTCACTGATGACTTCAGGTAGAACTCGTTTCACTCTAGATGCTAGCAGTTTTGAGATAATTTTGTAGAGGCTGCCTACCAAGCTGATAGGCCTAAAATCCTGTAGCTTATTGGCTCCTTTTACCTTTGGGATAAGGGTGACAAAAGAGCTGTTGATGTTTGGAGGAAGAATATTAGTCCGGTAGAATTCATCCACCATTTGAACAATGTCCCCGCCAATGATGTTCCAAGCTTTTTTAATGAAGAAGAAGTTGATACCATCGGGACCTAGTGATTTGTTTCCTTCACAATCCCACACAATAGTTTTGACCTCATCGGCAGAGAATGGCAGTTCTAAAGCAGTCGAGGACGAGGGCTGAAGCTTTAGGAAATTCAGATTATTGCAGGAGGCTCTAGGTCTATCTATAAAAGGGTACAGCTTGTTGAAGAAATTGAATACAACCATCTTCACATCACCGGGTTTCGTCAAAGTCGCTCCTTCAACATCTAGAGAAAAGATTTGATTCTTTTTCTGGCGTGTTGTAGCAGATAAATGGAAGAAGCGGGTGTTCTTATCTCCAAGTTTGCACCACTGCACTTTTGACTTTTGATGCCATGCAGACTCTTGCATTCTGTATAACGTTCTAAGACTAGCAGAGATTATGTTGCTTCGGAATAATTCAGCAGCTGATAAGTCTCTACTCTCTTTTTGAGAATCTAGGACGTCTGCTTCAATTTCTAGAACTGGGATCTTGCTGGAATTGTTGCCCACAACATCTCTGCTCCATTTCTTACATCTATCTTTTAATAACTTTAAGGCTACAACCATACTTCGTTTGCCAGAGCTTGTATTTGAGGTTGTATTCCAGTAGAGCTGAACCATCTTCACAAAGTCAGAGTTTAGCCACCAGCAATTCATCATCCGAACAGGCTTTGGTCCCCAGTTTATAGAGTCTACCAACATATGTAATGGTCTGTGATCTGAAAAATTCTTCGGGAGTCCATACAAAGTAGATGATGGAAGATGCTGCAGCCAATCGCCCGTCACAAACATTCTATCAATATGACTCGCAGCATTTCCTCTAGACCACGTAAACTTCTTCCCATTTAAGGGGAGTTCAACCAGACCACAGCTGTCAACACACATCTTGAAACTTAGCATGGAGGATGAGATTTTAGAGCTACCTTTCCTATCTGATGGGGAGAGAGTTTCATTAAAGTCCCCTGCAAGACACCATGGTTTGCTAATGTTGTTTTTAAAAGACACAAGATAATCCCAGACCTCCTTCTTTAATAAACCATCATTTGGGGCGTAAACCAAAGAGACCATACATTCCAAATTGTATCGAGATAGCACCCCTTCAATATTTAGAATACGACCATTCATAGCCACTGAACAATTAGAAACACAAATAGATGCCGGATTCCATATGCAGAGAATACCCCCGGAAAGGCCTAGAGAAGGCACTGCAAACCAGTCCCTAGAATGTCTACCCCAGATTGAGTTGATAGTGTAATCATCAATATTTTCAAGTTTTGTCTCCAGAATAACCAAAATATCTAGATTAAAATTTCTAACCAGAGACCTCGCACAACTTTTCTTGTCTCTACCTCCTATACCACAGGAATTCCAAATAATAATACTACTCATCAAAAGGAATAATAACCATACCTTGGACAAGAACTGAATAGTGAGCTCATTATTTCTTCCTTCTAATCCACTCCTCTTGCTCTTTTTCAATAAAACCTTGTAGTGTCTGTGTCATGAGATGGCTGTCCTCATGACTTTGCAATATTGCTTTTCCCACCACCCAGCAAGAGTTCGCTTCATCCCTGGGGTCAGTATGTATAGTCTCAGGTGTTTGTTTATTAGATGATGAGGAAAAAAGAACTTGCACACTGCTTGCGTCATCCTCTCTAGCTAGGTCCCTTCCAGATCGAATAATAGCATTTCTATTCATGATTCCATTATCGGATACTGAATACTCAGTGATTCCCATCTCAGCTTGTTTAGAGCTTTGATTTTCCATTTTGCGCGATTTTCTTCTTTTGAAGGATGATGATTTACGAGACAACTTTCTTGCCTTATTGCGTTGGGATCTCCTGTTCTGTAATTTCAAATCACACAGTTCGATTGGATCTGCAATGGAAGTAATAAAATTGGCAAAAGATGGCCCACTGCTTGGGATAACACTTGATATCTGGCCCATATTGGATGGCTTCTGGATTTCATCTTGGCCCGTCATTGTCAAATCTGCGCTAATGCAACCGGTTTGCTGGTCCAGCCCATCTTTCTTGAAAAAACATCCTGTTTGCAAATATCTCAGCTCATTAGGAAGATTTTCGAGGCCAGTATGAGGAAGGTGCATTTTATCTATGTCGTTATAGAAATTGAGAAATCTAAGACCATCCATCATTGTGAAGGCATCAGATTTCAAGTGTATATGTCTCGATAACCAGGACATGTCCAAAGATATGCCTTTAATTTTTTGAGTTCCCTGTTAAACAAGAATAAAGAATAAACAAACAATAATACAATCTACTCAAACACATCAACTTTTGAGCAAATACATGAACGACAGTTAATGGCTGTAGCTTTAACCTTATTTTCCTCCAATACTTGAACGACATCAGGAGGATGACATAACCTGCTACATTCGCCAGGAAAATCAGATTCTGCACGAACAATGTTAAATGCCATTTCTTGTAGTAAATCATGCATTTCTAACACGTTATGAGTTGCAGTTTTGAGACACTTATCGATGAGGTTGCTTATATCGAAAATCACAGACCGACCATATAAGCAATCTAATATTCTTGTTGCTTGGTCTTGCTCCCATTCTATGAAGAAATGTGCTATGTCAAGAAATATGGATTTTTGTTCTGAATCCAACCCATCGTAACTAATTCTCAACGCCCTTTCGATTTCAGGGTCCTGAGCTAGTTTATTCAATGCACTGTGCCATTCTTCAATGCTTTTACCATAGAAAAAGGAACCCAAAACTTTAAGAGCCAACGGATTGCCTTGTACATGACTTACAATCTCATCTATCAAGTTGATATGATCAATTGTGGGGTTGCAATTCTTCAAGGCTTTTGAGCTAAAGAGTTGAAGAGCTTCTTCATCATTCAACCCCTTAACCTCGTATGTCTTGTCTACTATATACATTCCTAAGCACTTGCTTGTCCCTACTTGTTATGAGAACTTTACTGCCCAGACCAAATGAATTGTTTCGTCCATCAAGCAAATCTCTCCATTCTTCCAAAGCCATTTTATTACATAAAAGGCTAAACATCTAATTATTCATCATGGAACTAGAAGAGGAAAAAGAAAATTTATCTGCTCTCCCTTAGTCAAGTTTCTTCGGGATAAAAACATTTCTGAGAGTTGTTTAGTTTCAGTAACCCTTAGAAACAAATAACAATATCCATATCAACTAGATTTGAGAAGAGTACGTTATGTCTTTTATGCATTTACAATGTTGTTAAGCCAAAAACCGTTACTCCTTCTGCATTTTTTTATGTTGTATAAATGCTATAGATAGAACCCAATTTTCATTCATGTTGTTCTCAAGTGGTATAATTCAGAAAGTGCATTAGTATTACATCTAACTTATGTTCTTAAAATATCTCTAAAAAAAAAAAGTCTTTACCTTGCTTGAATGGGAAGTTGCAATTTATTAATCAATGTCAATATTTTTTTATTTCACTCCATAGATTGCTGGGTTGTATTGTTGTGTAAATGGCTTGCAGAGAAACAAGTTAAATGTACGAATACTAGATGATACCATGGTTCATTCCTAGTCTAATCATATAATTTAGATAGAGAAGATGATATAATTTTGTGGAATTAAACCTTGTGACCAGCATTATAAGAAAAATTGCATTGCTAGGTGAGTCTATTGTAAATTCGAAACCACAACCTATTGTATCATATTGCTAATTGTTTGTTTGTATTTTTATGTGACAGAGACCATACTTGGTCCAAGGTGGTTTCCAGTCTTGGGTAAAACAAGGTATCCAAGTCAAGGAGCTTAAACCTGAGACTCTGCTAACCATACTTAATGAGGTAAGGTAAGGTTATTGCATCACTTGAATATTCTCTTAGCTAGTATAAATTTCTAGAAATACAAAATTCAATTTTCCAAAAGCCATTGATCAACTCAAAGTATATATGTTGCAAATGACAAACTGTAGATTATACAATAATACATCCAGCCAGCTCAGATAAACCTAAAGAGTTGATTAATTTGACATTTGTTTCAAAAACACATGGAAAGAGTGAAATTTCTTTGCTAAGTGCACATTAGTGTCCAATGGATACTATCAAAATGGTATCCACACAGCACGAAACAACATGCACACAGAGAGGCAAATGAGATGTACTTGTGTCTGTTCAGTGCGTGTGTTAATTTACATGGAAACATGTAAACAGAAGTGTGTGTGTGTGTGAGAGAGATATACTTATTTCAAAAACACATAAAAAGAGTGTTATGTGCAATCACACTTGTATGAACATGTGTATCCCAAGTGTTTGTATATATGTAATTGATGGGCTACATAAACTGGGTATGCAGGCCATAGGGATTGTGTATGTTTCAAAGCATGACGGTGCACAGATTTATGAAGTGAAATTATGCACAGTATCCAAGTGTTGATTGTTGAATAATTAAATGCACCAAATCTGAAGTGATTTTGAGAAAAATGATTACTTTGTCTTTATGCAATCTAATGGTGTTAGAATTGGCATCTCTTGTTAAAGACTTTTGGTTCAGATTGAATTATTTCTTTGGTGCCCTAGATTGAATGTATGGAATTCAGCTGGAGAAGTGATTGTTAGTCAAACTATAATTTTGGTAAATTTTCCAACATGTTAGGTGCAATTGATTAAAGAACCCTTGAAGCTGTTGTGCAAATAATTTAGTAAGAAATCAACAAGAGGTGGTGTCCCGAGCATCTGAGCCCAAGTCTACAGAACGTTTTGAAACATTCAATAAAACATGTTGATATGATTCTTTACAACTCAGAAAGTTATTTTGATATATGCAACAAGCTGACTTGTTAGATCATTTTACAATCTGTGAGGAAGGTTGTTCTCCTTGTTCATACAAGTCAACAACCTTCACATTTCAATCAACATTTTTCTTGTTGCTAAGACATTTGGTTGTGTAGGATTTACATTCAGTATGCTTTGTCAATCTGTGCTATTCTTTTCGTGGATTGAAAATTATAAATACTAGTATTTTCTGGAAGTGCTTGATTTTCTTGTGCCAAATCTAAGCTTTTCACAATATTCTTGTGAGTTGTGACAACTTGGCATCATTTTAGGAGGCTAAGGCAATTCTAGAAGATATTAGACCAATATCAGACCTTTGCCGGTGCAAGCACTTGAGTATGGTGTGGTAAGAAATCAGATTGCTTTTTGTACTATATTTATGTCGTGGACATGGGTTTTGCTGTAGCATCATATGCATTGCTAGGTTTGCACATTTGCTTCTTCATGGACATGCATCAAATGGCATGCATTCAACCATTAAGCTAGATCCCCTTCGTCTATTTTGCATGTGTCCTAGGGAAAGTTTTACGTCTTTGCTAAATTTAGTTGATAACCAAAATGCCTATGACAGTATCAAGGTTCATATTTCCTAACCTCCACCAGACATTTAGAAGTTATTTAATCATTTTCACAGTTAGATTCTTTTCAATAGTTGGATCATGTTTTACCAAGTTTTTGGATTGTCGAGATCTTGATTAACTGGGATTTCAAATGCTTATTTGAAGGCGTTTGCTCTCTCCTGTTAGACTTGGAGTCCAAGCATTTTCATGTGCAGCAGGAAAACTGGAAAACAACCGCATTGGTTTACCTGCATCACCTTCATCTTCAGATGTTCAAAACCGGGGGTTGAAAGCTGCAGCAAAGCATGAATCCCAACCATCTGAAACTGAAGTTCAGAATCCATCACCTGAATCAGTGACTCCATGATTAGTACTTAAAAGTGCATGTTTATCAAGGTTTTATATCATCATTTTGCACTTGAAGTATCAATAACTCCTTAACTAAAGTATGTTTTATAATAACAAGTTTGATATTATAAGATACCTTAATTTATGGTAAATGCTCATTTTAAATGCAGGACTATCACATAAATAAAAAGATTGATTGATGAGTTTAAGCATTGGAAGTTAAAGGACAAAGAGATGGCCAAACTTAGAAAAGAGATGTCGGTGCAGTCCAAACCGGAACAGTGCTCGGTAATTGGATCATATCTGGAGCTCTAGATCTCGGATTTAGGTCCATTTTATATGGATGGAAAGGTAAAACATAGGCCTACAACTTTCATTTGGACACCAATATCTAAGAAGGCCGTTTTCAAGTCCAAAATATAGGAACAACGAAGAAGTCCGAAGCTGTCCTGCAGCCCAGACACTATTTAGTGTTCAGCCCATATCTTGAGTTCTAGAAGTCCAAATGACCTCATCTTTTTTTTTGTTGGAAAGCTGAGACAATTTCCTAGAACATTCCTGAGGATTCTGGGCAAATTATGATATTAGCAATGATGTCTTGTTCAGACAAGAAGATAAGGATTGTTATCAAGTCAAGATATGGCCACCCACTCATCAATTAGTCAACAAATCAATAGTTCCAAATTTTGGCCTATAAAAGGAGGCACTTACCATATATTGAGGCATCTTGGTTTGCAGATCAAGATCATGCTCTTGCTTTCTCTCTTTGTATTGCTTATGTCTTGCTTTTATTAATATCAAGTTTATGCACTTCATTTCCTTTCCTTTACTTAGTTAACCTCTTTCTCATTTATGTTCTTATCTTGTTCATTTATGTTTCTTTCTTTCATTATGTTCAGCTAAGTTAATTATGTTAAGGTGAAAAGGGTACACTAATGGTGTAAGAATAAGTATAATATAAACTTAACATGGACCTTAACGTTGGATACTAACATGTTTTATATTTGTTATCTTGTTCACTTTTAATACTTTGCTTGTTAAATGGTTAATCTAGATTTATGTTGTATAACACTTGGTACAACAAATACTTGGCACTTTCATAGCCCATACTGTATGGTATAACCGACACCTGAGCTATGAAAGAAACTTGATTTGTTGTTAACATAAGTTATAATCATGAATGCCTGCCAACATTTACAAGTATTAGCTTTATTCGAATAAGATAACTAATGTAATCATGTTAACAATTTATAATCTGATTGGAACCTCCTTTATGTGTGGTTTCCAATTGAGTAATAAGAGTTTATACTATACTTGTTTGAAGTACCATTAGTGGATCCTCTAACCTTGACATTTATTTTTATCATTGTTTAATCCTTACGTTAATCTTTCATCTCAAAGTTCTCATTAATTTCTTCATCTTCTTCGTCTTTTATTATTATTACTATTATTATTATTATTATTATTATTATTATTGTTATTGTTATTGTTATTGTTATTGTTATTGTTATTGTTGTTGTTGTTGTTGTCTTTGTATTTATAATTTATACAATTAACCTCTCTGTGGTCCGACCCCGGTCTTGCCGGGTTATTTATTACTTCGACACTCCTGCACTTGGGAGAAGACATCAAGCTTTTGGTCGTGTCAAGTTTTTGGCGCCGTTGCCAGGGAGGTAAATTCTTGTATAAATTATAATATTTATTTTATTTTCTCTTTTCACTTTTAATTTTATTTAACTTTTGTTTCTTTTGTTTTCTTTTTATTCTCTTTTCTTTTCTTCCTTTTATTCTCTTTTTTTACACGTGCATGAGAGTTTGGTCACGTACATTAAGTGGTCGACTTTGTAGGCTATCCTCATCATTTTCAGAAAATATGGCCGAAGAAGATAATCAATCGCTTCATAATGAGAATAATGAGAATAACCGTATGAGAACACTTAGAGATCATATGAATCCCACAAGAACAAGTGCACCCTCATGCATAGTTTTCCCTCTTGATGCATCTCATTTTAATTTTAAGCCAGGCATTATCCAACTCCTACCATCTTTTCATGGCTTAGACTTAGAAAATTCATACTTGCATTTAAGGGAATTTGAGGAGGTCTGTAATACCTATAATGACTCAAATTGTAGCATGAACACCATTCAATTAAAGCTTTTTCCTTTTTCGTTAAAAGATAAAGCTAAAACATGGCTACAAAATTTGAGACCAGGATCTATTCGTGCTTGGGATGAAATGCAACAACAATTTTTAAAGAAGTTTTTTCCATCTCACAGAACAAACTCTTTCAAAAGACAAATCATCACTTTCACTCAAAAACCAGGAGAAACATTTTACCAATGTTGGGATAGGTATCGAGATTTGCTTAATACTTGCCCTCATCATGGTTTTGAAACATGGAGATTGGTTTCACATTTTTATGAAGGTTTAACACCTAGAGATAGGCAAATGGTTGAATTGATGTGCAATGGAACCTTTGAAGATAAAGACCCTAATGAAGCAATGGAGTACCTAGACTTGCTAGCCGAAAATGCTCAAAATTGGGACACCACAGGTACTTATGAGGCACCAAGTAAAACTCAACCTCATACATCTAGTGGAGGTATGCACAACCTTAGGGAAGATCATGACCTCCAAGCCAAGTTTGCATCTTTAGCTAGAAAAGTCGAAGCACTTGAATTGAAAAAGAGTGGTTAATTAAAATCTGTTCAAGAGATTGTGTGTCAAATCTGTGAAACCAAGGAACACTCAACAAATGATTGTCCAACTTTGCCTTCTTTTAGGGAATGTCTCCATGAACAAGCCCATGCTTTAAACAGTTTCCAAAGACCCAACCATAACCCATACTCACAAACGTATAACCCTGGTTGGAGAAATCACCCAAATTTTAGTTGGAAGAGTGATAGTAACAATGCACAAACTTCACAACCACCGTTTCAAGCACACCATAACTTTCAAAATTCTCATGGATATGCACCTCCTTATGCTCCACCTCCTAGAAGAAATTTTGAGGAAACATTGCATGCATTCATTGAAAAGCAGGAGACAATCAACACTCAACTTGCTCAAAGCATGACAGATTTTAAAGATGCTCTTGCAAAATTAACATCTGCTCTCAGTTTCCAAGAGAAAGGTAAGTTTCCTTCTCAACCACAGCAAAATCCAAAGGGGCAATACAATGCAAATGCAAGTGGTTCTGGAAGCCAACACATGGATCAAGTCAAATCAGTCATCACTCTTCGTAGTGGTAAGGTTATTGAAAAACCTATTCTTGAACCTTGTGAGAAAGATGATGAGTCTATCTCTGAGGGTAAGGAAGGGGTTGAACCTGAACATTACAAAGAAAAGGCTGATTCCCCACCAGCACTTCCATTTCCTCATGCCATGACCAAACAAAGGAAAGTCAATCACAACTCTGAAATCTTTGAAATTTTCAAACAGGTAAGGATCAATATACCTTTGTTGGATGCTATTAAACAAGTTCCTTCCTATGCTAAATTTTTGAAAGATCTGTGCACTGTGAAGAGAAAACTGAATGTGAAAAAGAAAGCCTTTTTAGCCGAACAAGTAAGTGCCATTCTTCAAAATAATAATGCTTTGAAATATAAAGACCCTGGTTGTCCTACAATTTCTTGCTTTATTGGAGAACATAAAATTGAAAGAGCCTTACTTGATCTTGAAGCTAGTGTGAATTTACTTCCATATTCAGTCTTTCAAAGTCTCAATCTAGGTGAGTTAAAACCAACTTCTGTAACTCTTTTACTCGCCGATAGATCTGTAAAAGTACCTAGAGGAATAATCGAAGATGTGTTAGTACAAGTTGATAAATTCATTTATCCTGTGGATTTTGTTGTCTTGGATACACAACCTGTTGAAGCATGTAATTCAATTCCTGTCATTTTAGGACGTCCATTTCTTGCCACTTCTAATGCATTGATTAATTGTAGGAATGGACTGATGAAGCTATCATTTGGAAACATGACATTGGAGATGAATATTTTCAACATTTACAAGCAACCTGGAGATGATAATGATTTACAGGAAGTGGACTTTATTGAAAAATTAGTTCATGATCAGTTTCAAACCACTTCTATTGAAACTGAGATTGATGAATCTGATGATTTGCATATGGTCTACTTTCAGGAAGCATCAAAGGCACGCAATTGGAGGCCACAAATTGAAGAATTGCCACCACGATCAATTGAGCCCATACTGACACGACCAAAAACTTGATGTGCATTAAGTTTGGAAGAGATTATTACCGGAAAAGTTTCATTTTCTCCTAAAAATGAGTATTTGAGATTAAATAGTAACGGCTTCAATTTAGGTTTTGGTGGTTGAACACTTGAAGGTATGTGATTAGTACTTAAAAGTGCATGTTTATCAAGGTTTTATATCATCATTTTGCACTTGAAGTATCAATAACTCATTAACTAAAGTATGTTTTATATTAACAAGTTTGATATTATAAGATACCTTAATTTATGGTAAATGCTCATTTTAAATGCAGGACTATCACATAAATAAAAAGATTGATTGATGAGTTTAAGCATTGGAAGTTAAAGGACAAAGAGATGGCCAAACTTAGAAAAGAGATGTCGGTGCAGTCCAAACCGGAACAGTGCTCGGTAATTGGATCATATCTGGAGCTCTAGATCTCGGATTTAGGTCCATTTTATATGGATGGAAAGGTAAAACATAGGCCTACAACTTTCATTTGGACACCAATATCTAAGAAGGCCGTTTTCAAGTCCAAAATATAGGAACAACGAAGAAGTCCGAAGCTGTCCTGCAGCCCAGACACTATTTAGTGTTCAGCCCATATCTTGAGTTCTAGAAGTCCAAATGACCTCATCTTTTTTTTGTTGGAAAGCTGAGACAATTTCCTAGAACATTCCTAAGTATTCTGGGCAAATTATGATGTTAGCAATGACGTCTTGTTCAGACAAGAAGATAAGGATTGTTATCAAGTCAAGATATGGCCACCCACTCATCAATTAGTCAACAAATCAATAGTTCCAAATTTTGGCCTATAAAAGGAGGCACTTACCATGTATTGAGGCATCTTGGTTTGCAGATCAAGATCATGCTCTTGCTTTCTCTCTTTGTATTGCTTATGTCTTGCTTTTATTAATATCAAGTTTATGCACTTCATTTCCTTTCCTTTACTTAGTTAACCTCTTTCTCATTTATGTTCTTATCTTGTTCATTTATGTTTCTTTCTTTCATTATGTTCAGCTAAGTTAATTATGTTAAGGTGAAAAGGGTACACTAATGGTGTAAGAATAAGTATAATATAAACTTAACATGGACCTTAACGTTGGATACTAACATGTTTTATATTTGTTATCTTGTTCAATTTTAATACTTTGCTTGTTAAATGGTTAATCTAGATTTATGTTGTATAACACTTGGTACAACAAATACTTGGCACTTTCATAGCCCATACTGTATGGTATAACCGACACCTGAGCTATGAAAGGAACTTGATTTGTTGTTAACATAAGTTATAATCATGAATGCCTGCCAACATTTACAAGTATTAGCTTTATTCAAATAAGATAACTAATGTAATCATGTTAACAATTTATAATCTGATTGGAACCTCCTTTATGTGTGGTTTCCTATTGAGTAATAAGAGTTTATACTATACTTGTTTGAAGTACAATTAGTGGATCCTCTAACCTTGACATTTATTTTTATCGTTGTTTAATCCTTACATTAATCTTCCAACTCAAAGTTCTCATTAATTTCTTCCTTCTCTTCTTTATTATTATTATTATTATTACTATTACTACTATTGTTATTATTATCGTTATTATTGTTATTGTTGTTGTTGTTGTTGTTATTGTGTTGTTATTTATAATTTATACAATTAACCTCTCTGTGGTTCGACCCCGGTCTTGCCGGGTTATTTATTACTTCGACACTCCTGCACTTGGGAGAAGACATCAAGCTTTTGGTCGTGTCACTCCATTAAATGAGAAAGTAGATCTTTCAGAAGCATAGGCATCAAGGCGGCATTTACTGGAGTGTGGTGTATAATTCTGAGAACTCAACTGAGCTATACATGTACAAAGAATAAGAAACATTCTATCGGTGCTAACCTCTTGGAAAACAAATTTTGTATGTTAATACCAGATAAAAGAACAAGTTTTGTACATTTCTCTAATCAAGTGCATTGCTATCATGTGCTGAGGAACGCCAACACAGGAGTGCTACTAATAATGTAATGAATTAGGCAAAGAGAATTCATTCCCTAATTTTCCTTGCCTTGCCGTCACGGAATCATGCTGGGGCCTTCACCAAGTTGTTGGACATGGCCATGGTAACTAGTTAAATGAACATAAACAAGACATAAAAGCTAGACTAGTTACCGGAATCGGCAGTCTATCCAACAAACTATCAAGTCCGAAGCGTGTCGGCAATTCAGCCTTCAACAAGCAATGGATCGCTTGGCTAAATCTAAGAAGAGGTATAGGTTGCGCAGAGTAATCAACCTGGTAAAAAAGCTTTTAATTTTCAGACTTTTTAAATTTCATTAAGAGATTTTAAACATGCTTATTAAATCCGGACTGGCCCGGTGAATTAACTTGACACCTAGTTTACTTGGTGTTTAAATCAGTCTGTGTCAGATGAAAGATCAAAACAATACAAAAAACCAATAGAACTCAGTCAACCCGGGCGAGAGCCGGCATATATGTGTGTGTATTAACATCACTAACAGCAAAAGAAAAGAAGTAAATAACCATGTATTCTGCCCTAATTTCTTTCTTTGAAGTTTGAAAAACCAAGAGATTTGGTATATCAGCCTCTCAGGAACGTAATCCAAGTGATCTTTTACTATATCAGAGATGCCTTCTTCTCTGGTCTCATCCAGCGTCTACAAGCGGAGAATTAGTTATAGCGTAGGGGTGGAAAAGAAAGAGTGCCCGCTAGAATCTTCTTTCACATCTATCTTTTCTAAAATTTTCAAGCCAAGGTAAGAACCATCTATTCTTTTAATTTTAAATGATGTCTAGTTCAGGTCATTTGAATCTTTCTTGCCCCTGCAATTTTCAAGACTCTGCCCAGTAGATAGGAAAACTGTGAATTCACGGAACAACTTTTAAGTTTGTGAATTCACGGAACAATTTGGTTTCTTCATTAGTCATTAAACTTGGTTTTGTGAATTGAGGTTTGGATATTAATCTGAATAGATACGGGTATTATTCTCAATTTGGAATTATCTTTAAATTATGTTAAAGGTTTGTTTATTTGTAGACAAATGCACCTTCTAATCTATTGATGCTAATTAATTATACTATGTTAATGTGATATTTTCTTGATAGTCATGTGTATATTTGTTTGTAGAAATAGAAAACCAAACTTACAAGTGAATTAAGGTGGAGAAGAGCATAGAGACAGTCATTCATAATTTGTATAGTAAACTGAAGGATTCAGTTTACTATAAGTGTATTTGGATTGAATTGCTTTTTAACTCTTTTTTTTTTTAGTTTAACGTGGGTGTCCGGGCTAACTTGCGCGCACCTCGACTAATCCCACGGGCCCTAAAGTTAACGACCATGTAAGCCTCCAGTGACCATCATATGAGCAACTCCAGGGCTTGAACCTGAGACCACAGAGGGAGCAAACCTCTTAGTTCCAAGCTCTTACCACTAGGCCATCACCTAGATAGTTTGCTTTTTAACTCTCTTAGTTATAATATTCTGCATGTGCAAGAATAAATGCGCACATGATTCATTAGTTAGATGGTTGTGATAGTTAATTTGTTGAGGAATTAGTTGGATAACAGATAGTTAGTTCGTTAGTCAGTTGCAAGGGAATAACAATATTTAATTACAGCTATCTTGAAAACCAAGTAATAATTGAAGAACAATATGCAGTAATTACAAAACTCTCTCTCCCTTTCAATTTCTTTTATTTCTCCCTTAATTTTCTTCTGAACTTTTGTCTGCCGGTAGATTTTCATCAAAGTGCAGATACACCCCACAGCTTTTCAGCTCGACAGGCCTTCGGATCTCATGATCTACCCTCCTCCCCCATGGGGACACTGCATGGTAGAATTTAAATGTAACTTCATTGCCAGAATATTTACTCAAATTATTTACCAATCTGAGCACGTAGTGTAGAATCATGTGATCTGAGTCACATGTCTTCAAGGAATTTAATACGACTTCATCATCACCATCATGCTCACCGTTTTTACTCTTCACATGGCAAACAACATTTACGCGAACTTCAGGATGATCATCGAATTCATAAGGCATCTCATGGTAGGGAAGAGGGGGTGGAAAGACAAGACAGAAAGCAATTCCTTTGAGCTGATGACAATTTGAGGGCAACTGTATGGTGAGTGAAGATCCAATTCCTTTGTCACCGAACCATTCTGGAATCTCACTCCCCGGTAGAACCATTCGAATTGTTTCATCAAATCCCTTGATCTCCTCTCCGGACTGTAACACAAAAGTCAGATTTCGAAAATGTGATGAAGCAAGCAAGAAAGAGAGAAGAATGAAAGACGGGGTTAAGAGAGATACCTGAATTTTCAAATGCATTGCCGCTACCAGTGGTTTCTGATCCAATTTGAAGCAATTTCTAAAATCCA
Organism: Populus alba; assembly: GCF_005239225.2. Taxonomy (NCBI): domain Eukaryota; kingdom Viridiplantae; phylum Streptophyta; class Magnoliopsida; order Malpighiales; family Salicaceae; genus Populus; species Populus alba. Next base: position 13,193,829 of record NC_133302.1, on the reverse strand, counting down.
ATCGATGCCATAACCAGGCAATATTGATGGTTGATGTCACAGTTTCTAGTGATGGACAGTCATGTGTTGTTAGAGTCGTCAGCGAAGGGGGGAGCTCAGGTAACGCTTTAATAGGTGTTCCATCTAAAAATAGAGCCGTCAAAGATGTCATATGCTTAAATGATGATGAGGGTATCTCTTTAATACCTGTTTTACTCAAGTGAAGACTCTGCAAAGATTTCATAGGCACTGTGATTTCTGGGAAGCTCTCAAGTTTTGAGCAACCATTCATATCCAAATAGCTGAGTCTTGTGAGAAACTGGATTGACGAGGGCACCTCTTTAATAGCAGTTCTACTTAGATATAATTCTTCTATATCCTCTAAATAATCTGGAAACTTGGTCACCTCTGGGCAATCATTTAGATAAAGACTTTCCAACTCGCTAGCAACTGATTGTGGAACTTCTTTGATTGAAGTTTCCGCCAAATGTAAGCTTTTCATATTTTGTGAAATCGTTGGACACGTGGTCATATCTAGGCACCGACGTATAGCAAGTTTTCTGAGAACCTTTGAATCAAGCATTGGAAAACTTGTAAGATTATAGCTCAAATCGAGATCAAGTTCTTCCAGCTTGTCAAGATATTGAAGAGATGACGGAACCTCGGTTAAGCTTGGACAGTTCACAAGGCTTAAGCACACTAAATTTTTTGCCATTGATAGATCTGGCAATTTCGTCAAATATGGACAGTTAGATAGGTCAATTTCTCTTAAATTTCCAACATCCTGTCAACAGAAAAAGGCATAATTAGAAAGTTAGCACCTCCAACTTCATATTTCCGATCATAAATCTGCAGCAATTACATCATACCTTTACTCCTGTCCAAAGCTTTACAAGCTTGCTTCCGCACAGGTCAAGCTCAACAAGGTGTTCAGCATTAAAAAATGGCGGCAAGGATTTCGAAGGGAACCCATGCAATTTCAAATATATCAGCTTATTAGGAAGATATTCGAGGCCAGTAGGAGGAAGGTGCATTTTATCTTCTTGGCAAGAGAAATCGAGAAATCTAAGACCATCCATCATTGCGAAGGCATCAGATTTCAAGTGTATGTGTCTCGATAACTTAGACGTGTCCAAAGATATGCCTTTAATTCTTTGAGTTCCCTGTTAAACAAGAAAAAAGAATAAACAAACAATAATACAATCTACTCAAACAAATCAACTTTTGAGCAAATACATGAACGACAGTTAATGGCTGTAGCTTTAACCTTATTTTCCTCCAATACTTGAACGACATCACGAGGATGACATAACCTGCTACGTTCGCCAGGAAAATCAGATTCTGCACGAACAATGTTAAATGCCATTTCTTGTAGTAAATCATGCATTTCTAGCCAGTTTTTCAGTTGTGGTTATGAGACACTTATCGATGAGCGTGCTTATATCGAAAATTACAGACCGACCATAAAAGCCATCTAATATTCTAGTTGCTTGGTCTTGCCACCATCCTACGAAGAAATGTGCTATGTCAAGAAATATGGATTTTTGTTCTGAATCCAACCCATCGTAACTAATTCTCAATGCCCTTTCGATTTGAGGGTCCTGATCTAGTTTATTCAATGCACTGCGCCATTCTTCGATGCTTTTACCATAGAGAGAGGAACCCAAAACTTTAAGAGCCAACGGATTGCCTTGTACGTGTCGTGCAATCTGTTCAATCAAGTGCATTTGATCAATTGTGGGGATGCAATTCTTCAAGGCTTTTGAGCTAAAGAGTTGGAGAGCTTCTTCATCGTTCAACCCCTCAACCTCGTATGTCTCATCAACTACATTACTAAGCACTTGCTTGTCCCTACTGGTTATGAGAACTTTACTGCCCGGACCAAATGAACTGTTTCGTCCATCAAGCAAATCTTTCCACTCTTCAAAACGCATTAAATCATCCACATCATCCAGAACAATAAAAACCTTTATTCGACGAAGTCTATCCCTCACAAAAGAATCTCGAAAACTCAAGGAGCCATAGTGTTCAGAGTTTCTTGGCCAAGCAGCCATGAAAGAAAGCTTCTTCGCAAATCATATTGTTGCCTAAAGTTTTCAACAAAGATTCTTTCAAATCGAGAACGAACCTTGCTGCACACAACTTCAGCAATCGTTGTCTTACCGATACCACCCATTCCCCATTATCCCTATAATGAGAACATCTGGCGATTCCATATTTAACAAAGACTCAACTTTTCTAACACGAACATCAATTCCAAATAGACCCGTCATAGTGTGACTTGAAGACATGGCATGCAATTTTTTCAAAACATCTCCGATGATTTTCTCAATAAATTCAGACTCCAGCCTGACAAACATACTCACTCCTTAGTAGCAGGCACATATGAGTAATTGAGCATCATTATTGGCAATGGATATGATATTGTTTAGCTAATCAATCCTTGAAACTGGAAACTACATGTAATCGGTGTTTATCTAAGAAAATCAATGAAATGCAAATGCATATGATATTGTTTTCTCATACCATCTTATCTTGTAGAATCATCTCAATCAATATTATTTTTTTAATATAGCATTATCCTTTTCACCTCAAATAAATAGAATATTATTTAAGGACAGAAGAAAACATTGACTGTCCTCATAAAATTTAAAGCAAGTATCTACTTTTTATCTCCTAAAACTTATGTATTCAAAAAAATAGTAATGATTATTTTTAAAATATATTAAAATAATATATTTTTTTAAAAATATTATTTTTGATATAAATATATTTAAAATAATCTAAAAACAATAGTTTAAAATAAATAGAATTATTGTAAGACAATTAAAAAAAATTTTAAAACACAAAAACAAACAACCACTTAATATCAATATAAACCTTAATATCTATACAAGCATTTCACTACAAATAATTATTTATTTATTTTTTAAAAAAATTATTTTTAATATAAACATATTAAAATAATATAAAAACACTAAAAAATTTAATTTTTTAAGAATATTTTAAAAAAAAACAAACAACCACTTAATATCTATACAAACATTTCGCTACAAATAATATTTTTTTATTTTTAAAAATAAATTTTTAATATAAATACATTAAAATAATCTAAAAACACTAAAATCAAATAATTAAAAAGAAAAACATTTTAATACACAAAACAACCAACCACATAATATCTATACAAGCATTTCGCTGCAACATTTTTCAAAATCAAATCAAATAAAATAAATATAGATTCATAGAGCTCATCATTTTGAATAATTTTAAATTAAATTTCAAATCCTCAACAAATAAACGAATATTTTCTCATAGGATATATTTCAAGAACTTACTGAGACTCCCTTAAGGTCCATCCAGATAGATTGGCTGCATCCGTCAAAGCGTCTGTGAAGCTCTTCTCTTTGTCCATCGTCAGAGCTTTCTTCTTTATAAGTCTAGCAAATGCATCCCCAAAGCTTCCTGCTTGATTTCTTACATGGGATGGATCCACCTGGTAGAATACCGGAATAACTATCTGTCCATTAGTTCTTCTACGTTCAAGAATCTTTGCAAGCTCCTCCAAGCACCATTTGGAAGATGCATAGTTTGCAGAAAAAACAATCACAGAAAGCTTGGCCTCTTCAATTGTTCTCAGAAGTGATGCCGAAATCTCATCTCCTCTCACAAGCTGATCATCTACGAAAGTTGGGACTTGTTTCCGTTTCAAAGCAGCATGGAGGTGGCTGGTAAAACCAACACGAGTGTCTTCTCCCCTGAAACTAAGGAAGACATCATGATATTTAATTACTTGTGGCTGGGCGGTGGTTAAGGTGGAAGGAGTGGATGGCGATGGAGAAACATGGCGGCTTCGTATGATGAATCTCCAGATATAAACAAACAAAAAGATATTGAGAAACAATAAAAAAACCACCATTGTTTTGTGGAGAAACAGTCGAAGAAACAAGAGTAGGACTCTGTTGGTAAGGTAGGTCTGGAGGGAGAGAGCGGAAGTAACTCAAGGAAAAAAGATGAGGCTGATTTTGAATCACTAGCTTAGGCTTTACGTGTTTGCGCGTAAACTTTATTATGTATTTTCCATCCAAGTGTATCATCAAGTCTTCCATCCAAGTGTTTGCGCGTAAACTTTATTGACTTTTACCTTATATTATAATGGTTATTATGATTTCATTGGGAAGAACTTATTGTGTATTTTCTCGGACATTACACAGAGGGTGTAAAACATTGTTCACACACGGCTTGCAGTCGATACCTACACCAGCCTTGTTCTTTGTTTATTTTTAATATATTATAATGGTTGTGATGATTTGTGCCTTCTTTGTTTCCAGGAAAACCAATTCCTGGAATTCATTTTCTCTAGTTTTCCATGTTTGGCACCACTATAGAAAATTATTGATTAGTGTTTCATTATATTTGTTACATATGGATAAAAAAAACCATAAAAATATTTTTGTATGTATTTATCTTTTAAAAATATTTTACAAGCTTATTTCTCTATAATATGATATGACATATATAGTTATATTTTATAAAATAAGCTATGTATGAATATAGGATATAATAAAAAAAAATCATCATTATACTTTTTAGATTTCAATTTTTTATTGTAAATGAGTAAATATTTTATATTAAATATTTTTTATATATTAGATAAACTTGAAAAAAAAATTAATTCATTAATAAATTATTTTTCAGTTCGTTTTCCATAACACAACCAAACACTGAAAAATATTTTCCAGTTCATTTTCCATAACACAACCAAACATCGAAAAATACTTTTCCGGAATTCACTTTTCAAAAGGAATTCACTTTCCTGCAAACAAACAGAGCCTTGATAGGGATGGGAGGAACTAATAACTCCACCCCAGTAATAGACACGCAACAATGAAGTGTTTGAAAATACAGTTAAATAAATTAAATATTTTTTAAAGAAAAATTTTAAATTAATTAAATTATTTTTTTTAATTTTCTTTAAATGTGTCATGTTCAATTCTTCTTTATTTTTCTCTTCTAGCCTCCTCGAGTTTCATGTTATCTCTTTCAAAAATTAAATATATTATATTTAATTTATATTTGTATCAATTTTTTTTAATTATTATTTCTTTTATTTTTAATGCTTTTTAAAATTGAATTTTTTTTTTAATTTTATCTTTCAACATTTTATTTCATTTAATTTTTGTATTCAATTTGGTTCGTGTTCTTTTAATTGATATTTATTTTTTTGTTTTTTATGTCTTGATTTTTATTTCAATTTCATCCCTTGAAATTTTTATTTTATTTAATTATTATATCCAATTTGATACTCATTCATTTGATTATTTTTTTATATATATTTTCTTGATTTATATTATTTTTCAATTTAATCCCTCATTATTTTATCTCATTTTATTTTTATACAAAATATGATCTTCATTCTTTTAATTTATATATTTTTTTTGTTTTTTAATCTTGAATGATTAGGAATTTTGCTTTGTGACTTTTTTGTGTTTTGCATTTTATAGGGTAATTTTGGTCTCATGACCTATATTATAGATTTCAAATATTATCCAAATTTAACTTTGATCTTTTTTAGGTTCTTTGTAAGGGTTTTTTTTTTTAATTTTATCATTCGACATTAAAATTATTGGGTCTTGAAATTCATAATTTTTTTTTCTTTTTATAAAATTATCCTGATCTCATATCTCAAATCACATGTTAGTCAAATTAACTCAGATTGACTCGGTTTTTTTTTTCAATGGTTTTTTTAATTTGTTTAAGAGTTAGTCTCATTGTTTTATTCAATTTGTTTGTAGGAAGTTCTCCATTTTTTTTCAGTGGTTTTTTTATTCAGTTTGTACAACAGGAAATGATCATCTCATAGCATTGTCTTAACAGGTGGTTGGACACAAGCATAAAGAACAAATATAATGAACACAGTAATAATGAATTAAGATAATTTTAAACTTAAATTCATTCAACAACCTGGAAAGGAAATTTAGCTCCGAACCCATTCAGTGCTGTACAAAATAGAAGAAACATAAAAGCAAAAAGAAACAAGGAATGAAAGCATATAACTTATAAAAGTAATAGAGCATAAATTGGATGTGATAGGAAAGAGAAAAAAAACCTACTTCACGAGGTCAACATTAAGACCCAATCTTCTAGCATCGCCCTTGGCTACCAAAAAGAAAAGCAAAAATGTAAAAATAATTTCTTCGTCGTCCCCATCAATATGGCTATTATTGCCCGAGCATCAAGAAGAGGATTGGCTTATAATTACTTTTTCTTTTTACATGCTTCCTTCCAGCTTATTACACACAATTTATTCAAATAAATCGGCAGATTCCTTTTCCTTTTTCCCTTTATACATACATACATACATACATACATACATACATATATATACATACATATATATACATATATATATATATATATGGAAAAAGGAAACACGTAATTTCAAGGAAGAGTTAAGGCCAAGTCGTCGTCCCCATCGATATGACTATTATTGCCTGAGCATCGAGAAGAGGATTGGCCCAGGCTTTGGCAACTTGATAGAATGTTTGCATCTCATTTCTGGCCTCCATCCAACCTTAAGCGGAAAAACAAAAGAGGAAAGAAGTACTCTTTCTTAAAACCTTGATCCAGTGACCTTAGTTTGGACTAGATTTAAAGTAAAATAGATGAAAATTAACCCACAAAAACTACTAAAACTAAAAACTATGAACATATTTTTGATACTTTAACTGATGACAGAATGAACTATGAACAATCAGCGCTATCAATGGTCATATTAAACTACATATACATCAGAAAATAAAATTACAAATGCATTATCCCACAAGTCTTGAGTAACAAAGTTATCTACACATACCATGCATTGATGATATGAGAACCTGAAAATAAACCCAATAAGCCCTCAAAGTCCAGGTCTTTAAAATTAGAAAAAAAAAAAATCTTCATGTGAACTGAGCATATGAAAATAATAAGAGTAGGGTGAGAAGAAGAAGAGGGAACCTGCTAAGGGGTCGTAGAAAGCAACAGCTTAAAGGTGTTTGCCATCTCTTAGAGTATGGCTATTAGCAGCAACAATTATGTAAAATGTCATGTTTTTGCATCCCAGACCTGCTAAACGAATCTTCACCACCATTTTCTCTATTAAAATAAATATTTTAGTATTGGGTTGTGACTGATTTTAAAAACTTTTTTATAATCATATAGAACCAATGATATAAATTCATGTTTTCTATTTTTTTTTTCTTTTCCTTTTCGTTGCTTTCCTCACATTCTTCTTGCCAACCAAGCTTGAACTTGGTTTCAGAGTGGGAGAAGACCTTATAATTTATAATTTATTGCCATTATTGGCCTCAGTCAGGTATACTCTTATTTGTTATAGTGCTTTGGTCAATGGTTCTTTAACACACAAACACATGTTGATTTCTAAGCTGATAATATTCAAAACAAACTTCACACTTTTGATGTATTCCATAAAAATGGCGTGCATTTGACCATTAAGTTAGATCCCCTTTGTTTATTTTGCATATGTCCTAGGGAAAATTTTATGTCATTGCTAAATTTAGTTTAGTAAACCTTAAGTTTCTCTAATTATTGGTTTCTCACACTCCACCAGACTATTTATCGGTGGGTTGCTTCTTACAATGGCATTGAAGATGTGAGTATAACCTTCCCCGGAAGTCTTCAAACATGGTAGGGTTGTTGCCAGTAAATATCAAGTCATCAACATATAGGCACGCAAATAATATGCTGTCATCTGCTTCTTTCTTCACATATATTGCGTGTTCGTATGGACATTTTTTAAATTCATTATCTTGAAAATACCTTTCAATTCTGGTATTCCAAGCACGTGGAGCTTGCTTCAAACTGTAGAGAGCTGTAGAATATGATTTAAGGACAGAAGAAAACATTGACTGTCCTCGTAAAATTTAACGTAAGGATTCCTAAGTATCTACTTTTTATTTCAAAAAATTTAGGGGATGTTGGAGAATATAGTAATGATTAATTTTTTAAATATGTTAAAATAATATTTTTTTTAAATATAATATGTTTTTATATAAATATATTAAAATAATCTGAAAACATAAAAAAAAATTAAAATAAAATGAATTATTTTTAAAAAAATTATTTTAAAAAACATTTTCAAACACAAAAACAAACAACCACTTAATATCTATACATGCATTTCGCTATAAATAATATATATATTTTTAAAAAAATTATTTTTGATATAAACATATCAAAATAATATAAAAATACTAAAAAATAATTTAAAATATGAAAATAAAAAACAATAAAAGAACATTTAGAACACAAAAAACAAACAACCACTTAATATATCTATACAAACATTTTTCTACAAATAAATTTTTTTAATTTTTTTTAATATAAACACATTAAAATAATTTGAAAATACTAAAAAATTAATTTTTTCTTAAAAACATTTTAATACACAAAACAACCAACCACATAATATCTATACAAGCGTTTAACAACACATTTTCAAAACTAAATAAAATAAATAAAGATTCATAGAGCTCATCATTTTCAATAATTTCAAATCCTCAACAAATGAACGAATATTTTCTCATGGGATATATTTCAAGAACTTACTCAGACTCCCCTAAGGTCCATCCAGATAGATTGGCTGCATCCGTCAGAGCGTCTGTGAAGCTATTCTCTTTGTCCTCCGTCAAAGCTTTCTTCTTTATCAATCTAGCAAATTCAACTCCAAAGCTTCCTGTTTGATTTCTTACATGGGATGGATCCACCTTGTAGAATACCGGAATAACTATCTGTCCATTATTTTTTCTACGCTCAAAAATCTTTGCAAGCTCCTCCAAGCACCATTTGGAAGATGCATAGTTTTCAGAAAAAACAATCACAGAAAGCTTCGCCTCTTCAATTGTTCTCAGAAGTGATGCCGAGATCTCATCTCCTCTCACAAGCTGATAATCTATAAAAGTTAGGATTTGTTTCTGAAAGCAGCATGGAGTTGGCTGGTAAAACCAACACGAGTGTCTTCTCTCCTAAAACTAAGGAAGACATCATGATATTTAATTCCTTGTGGCTGGGCGGTGGTTAAGGTGGAAGTAGTAGATGGCGATGGAGAAACATGGCGGCTTCGTATGATGCATCTCCAGATATAAACAAACAAAAAGATAGAGAGAAACGAGAAAAACATTGCCATTGTTTTGTGGAGAAACAGGTGGAAGACTCTGGTGGCAGGGTACGTCTGGAGGGAGAGAACGGAAGTAACTCGAGGAAGAAAGATGAGGCTGATTTTGAATCAGTAGCTTAGGCTTTACGTGTTTAAGACCCTGCCTTAGGCATATGTATAATTTTAATAATGGGGATTTCAAATCCAAGTATTTTCTAAGACATTACACAGAGGGTGAGAATTGTGAAAGATTGTACACACACGGTGTACCAGTCTCTACGTTGATCAGCCGATGGTAGTTCTAATCTCTAAGTTGTCTTGTTTAACAGGTGCACATTGTTGATTTCCTGGAAATTTCCCATGTATAAAAAGGCTTCAGGTCTTCGATCCTAATTTTCAACTGGAAATGAAAACTAAATAAAAACGCGTTCATCTTTTATCTCCAAACAGGCTGAGTCAAAAGCAAGCGAAAAATTTGTCCGATTTTGCTTAAACTATCCCAATTGTATAACAACGTGAAAAACATTAAATCAATTAGGAGGGCAAGAACAAAAGTGAAGGTTGAGATAGGATAGGGTTACTGAAATTCTTAGAAGCAAATAAATATTTTAAAATAATTTTTTAAAATTTTATTATTTATAATATATAATATTTATTTATATAAATTATTTTTAAATTGATATTTGTTTTTGTTTTTTAATCTTGAATGATTAGGAATTTTGCTTCATGACTTTTTCGTATTTGCCTTCTATAGGGTAATTCTGGTCTTAAGACCTACATTACAAATTTCAAATATTAACCCGATTTAACTTTGATCTTTTTAAAATTCTTTTTAAGGATTTGTTTTTTTAATTTTTATCATTCGACATATTATTGGGTTTTGAAATTCATGACTTTTTTGTTTTTCTTTTTATGGAGTTATCCTGATCTCATATCTTAAATCACATGTTAGTCAAGTTAACCCGAATTAACTTTGTTGTTTTTTTCAATGGTATTTTTTAGTTTGTTTAAGAGTTGGTCTTCATTGCTTTATTCAATTTGTTTTGTATGAAGTTATTCTAGTCTCATAACCAGGTCATGAATTTGATATGTTAACTCGAGTTAGGATTTTTTATTCTTTTTTAAAATTGATTTGTTTTTAATTTGTCCTTCAACGTTTGATTTCTTTTTAATTTTTATTTTATTATCAAGTAATATCATTAGCATCTTTAAAGAAATATATTTTCGATTAAGAGAAGGTGTAAAGTTGAAGTATTAATACTGCAATCATCTAATGGCTAATGACACAACAATCAGCAATGAATATTTTCTCAAGTACAAGGACAGGAACATCATGACGCAGATGTTCCAGATTCTCACACATTTGAAAATGTATGAAGCCCTTTTAACGGTTAATCTGCATTACAGGAAAGTGAGCTCAGAATAGGAAAAAGATGTGAATTTAAGGAGGAGGTCATACTAGACTGAGCAATGTTAAGCTGTACATCAGGAAATGATCATCTCATAGCATTGTCTTTAACAGGTGGTTGGACACACGCATAAAGAACAAATATAATGAACACAAGAATGAATTAAGAGAATTTTAAACTTCAATTCATTCAAAAAACCTGGAAATGAAATTTAGCTCCCAACCCATTCAGTGTTGGATCAAGCATACAGGTACAAAACAGAAGAAACATAAAAGCAGCAGAGATGGTAACTTTTACTGGGTAATTGACTTCTCTGGATTCGAGGTCTCACCAGCTGGTCCGTTTTTCTGCCCCATAACAACCATCGGTGGTGGCGATATTAAACCAGCTCTCATAAGAATGCCACGCACGGTGTCTGTAGGCTGAGCACCGACGGATAACCAATACCTGCAGAAGCAAGTGGAAGAATAACGAAAATCAACTAAACAAGATGAAAGACATTGCGCCAACCCATTTAATCAAACAGGAAAATAGTCAAAGTAAATGTAAAAGAATCTCTCAACTCTCCCCCACCCTCTAAAACCCCCAATAAAAAAGACAAAAAAAATGTGTTCTCATTTGTTCTGGCTTGTTTTTGGAAACCCAAACAGACTGTCTCTTCAAACTACACCTATCCTACTTGGAAAGCCCCCCAAACATTAAGACCCAATCTTCTAGCATTGCCTTGGCTTCCAAAAAGAAAAGCAAAAAAGCAAAAATAATTAAGCAACTTTCAATATTCAAGCCACTGCAAAAGCTAAGCTCACTAATCAACATATATCTTCCCCTAACAGCAAAGCTAAAAATTAAGCATGATTAGTGCTTCAGTGACAAAAGGGAACGAACTTTGTTTCATTTCCGGGTTTATGGATTGGATTCAGTCAGTATTATGACATAATCAAAAGGAAGGAGTGAAGCTTTGGTTACCGGAATACATATCCCATTGCTTACGCTTCTCCCCGGATAGGCAGCGGATTAAGTTGCCAAGAGTTTGATTTACCACTTTCGTTTGTCCATTGGTTTGAGGGTTCTAGTACTGCTGAAGTTTAGCGTTGTGTCAAATTGTCGCCATAAAGTTCGCCAAAAGTGACTTAAAAATTTAGTATCCCGATACGAGGGGATGGATTTAGGACCCCGTGTAGACGAACAACTTCCTTGAAGAAGAAATTGGTGACATGCACATCATCAGAAGTCTTTTTACATGCAATAAAGTGAGCCATTTTAGAGTACATGTCCACCACCACAAAGACAAAATCAAACCCACGTTGAGTTTGTGGAAGTCCCAGGACTAAGTCAATCGACAAATCTTCCCAAGAGGCTGCTAGAATGGGTAACCGCATGTACAAACCCGTATTCTAGGTTTTGCCCTTGGCACGTAGGGTAATGTTTGACATGGTTACCAATGTCTCGCTTCAGTACTTTGGGCCAATAATACATTTCTTCTGCAAAGGCCACTGTCTTATCACGACCCAGGTGGCCACCCAAGCCGCCACCATGCAATTCATGGATCCCCTGCTCCCGCAATGAGCTCCTGGGAATACACAACCGATTGCCCTAAAATAAATACCCCTCTTGAGCATGCATTTCTTCATGTGAGAGCCCCTACTAACACTTTACCCATATTTTTCCAAAATCCTCATCATCTGCATACAATTCCTTAAGACAGTCGAAACCAATAACCTCTGCCCGCATTGTGATGAGTAGTAACACCCTTCGACTTAAGGCATCAATTACCTTATTTAACTGACCTGACTTATGTTTCAGGGTAAAAGTGAACCGTTGTATGAAGGAAACCGAGCATGCATGCATTCGGTTCACATTGCTCTGACTATTAATGAATTCCAGTGCTTGGTGATCAATGAATAGGATGAACTCCCTCTACACTAGGTAATGCTCCCAAACTTTTAAAGCTCGAAACACAACATATAACTCAAGCTCATAGGTGGACCATTTCTGACGAGCTTCACTAAGTTTCTCACTATAGAAGGCAACAAGTCTGCCTTCTTAAGATAGAACAACACCAATGCCAATGATAGAAGCATCACAGTCCACCTCAAATAATTTGTCAAAATCTCGCAGTGCTAAAACTAGGGCAGAAGACAACCTTTCCTTAATCAGGGCGAAATTGTGCTCTATTTCAATTCCCCAATAGAATTTCCCTTTCTTCCCGCAATTAGTGATCGGTGCGATGATTCGGCTAAAATACCTGACAAAACGTTGGTAGAATGTGGCTAGGCCATGGAAGCTACGCACTTTGCCGACATTCTTTGGGGTAGGCCATTCTCGAATGGCATGAATTTTTTCTTCATCAACCTTAATCCCATTAGTACTCACAATAAATCCCAAAAATAATAAATTGTTGGTCATGAATTTGCACTTTGTCAAATTAACATACAACTTGTTATGTTGCAAAACTGTCAGTACTTTCCTCAAATGCTCAAAGTGGTCAGATTCACTCCAGCTATAAATCAATGTATCGTCAAAGTATACTACAACAAAATTGCCCGTAAAAGGTTTGAGCACCTGATTCATTAGCCGCATAAAGGCATTTGGAGCATTGGTTAGTCAAAATGGCATTACTAACCACTTGTACAAACCCTTCTTTGTTTTGAAAGCGATTTTCCATTCATCACCGAGTCGAATTTGAATCTCATGGTATCCACTTTGTAAATAAATTTTTGAAAATATTTTAGACCCAGCTAGTATATATAGCATATCCTCCAATCGAGGAATGAGAAATCGATACTTAACTATGATCTTGTTGATAGCTTGGCTAACTATGCACATGCGTTAGCTGGCATATTTCTTTGGTACCAATAAGGCTGCAATCACATAAGGACTTATACTTTCCTAAACCAATCCCTTTTTGATCAATTCTTCGACTTGTTCCTGTAGGATATGACTCTCTTTCGGACTCATTTAATAGTGTGGCTGGTTTGGTAGACTAGCCTTGGGAGTTAAATCAATCTGGTGCTGAATATCGTGCATGAAAGGTAACCTATCTAGCAAATTTGACGGTATTATTTCCTAGAATTTTGCTCGTAATGGTTGTAGTGCTCTTGGGATGCTGGTGGTTCAATTTCAATTCCTCCACCAACTACCATCGCGAAAATCTTACTAGTCCCTTTGGTCTCCTTTATAAATTCCCCCTGTCAACCAGAAAATATCAGTTTCTCCTTGGTCTTCAGCTCTATTGCAGAGAAGTCCTCTTTTATAGGACCTAACACGACCTTTTGCCCTCCCTTCATGAATATACATACATTATCACGGCCCCTATAGGTAACAACCACATGAAATTGCCATAACCTACCTAGATTATATGGCAGACATCCATTTCAACAACATCACAAGTAATCTCATCCATGTAATTTTTTCTAATGGAGAATTGAATGTGGTAGGTCTTAGTGACCTTTGTCTCTGCACCCCGCCTGATCCAGCCATTTGTATGATAATGGGTGTTTCTCAGTCTTCAAACCTAGTTTCGTCACCATTGTTTTGGATACCATGTTCTCGCTACTGCTACTATCAATAATAACATCACATACCTTTATGTTCACAATACACTGGATTCCTTGGTGCTTCTGGAGGCACCGCTCCTGCAGTCCTCATCCGCGCCCTGCTACCACTTGGTCCCTTAGTAAAGCTGGGTCGGTGGAGGTGGTGGGTTTAATGGGAACTTCCCTTTATGTGCTTCTATATGTGAAGTATCAGAGGAGGTCCTTGTCACGACTATCGTCTTTTTTCTGTCCAATTACACCTCTGCTTTTGTATCCAAATTAATGGCTTCAGTTAAGGAATAGATGGTATGCATTGAAACTCAGTCTTGTATATTCAAATGCAATCCTCCAACGAACCTTCTAGCGACTTGTTGGGCATCCGTTTCCAATAGGTTATTACGAAAAGATAATCTGTGGAATTCCTCAACATACACTTGAATCGTCCGACTCCCCTGTCTGTATTCCTGGTACTGCTGAAATAGTATCTGCTTATAATTTGGTGGCAAATACCTGTATGGTAGAAATCATCTCATCTTTGATCATGTTTGTACCATCCCTTTTCTCATCCATGTGAGTTGTAGTTGTTCCCACCAAGCGAAGGCTCCTCCCATTAATCTATAGGCGACTAACTTTACCTTTTTATCTTCAGGGATTTCATGTAATCACTGGGTTTGATTCGAATCTGATGGTATCCACTCCGTAAATCAATTTTTGAAAAGATTTTGGACCCAGCCAGCAAGTCTAGCATATCCTCCAGTCCAGAAATGGGAAATCTATACTTAACTGTGATCTTATTGATAGCTCAACTGTCTATGCACGTGAGCGGTACCAACAAGGTTGTTCGGGTACCATTAGCAATTTGATATGGATGTTACCTATATGGGCCGTGATAATGTATATGTATTCAAGAAGGGAGGGCAAAAGGTTGTGTTGGATCCCATAAAAGAGGACTTCTTTGCTGTAGAGCCAAAGACAAAAGGGAAGCCGATATTTCTAGTTGATGGAGTGAAATTTATAGAGGAGACCAAAAGGGCTAATGAGATTTTCATGGCAGTAGTTGGTGGGGGAATTGGAACTGAACCCCCCAGCATCCTAAGAGCACTACAACCCTTACTTGCAGAATTCCAGGAAATAATAGGGAAAACAGGAAAATTCCTACTGGAGACGTAAATCAAAGTCCGAAATTTAAGCTGTAAGGAACAACAATTTGGAAGAAGAATGAATTACTTCTTCAATAACTGGACTTGGCTTAAATAGCCTTTACAGAGTAACAGAAAAGAGAAATAACAGCCTACTAATGCATGACAATAGCATTGTGGTACACGTAACAGATAAATTGTCAAGCTTATGCAACTAACACCCTGAAAGACAAGGATTTATTCTAACAAACAATTCTACTATAACTAAAAAACTTAAGCAATAACTTATCATTCCCTCCTTTAAACTAAACACTTTCAAGTATTTAGTTTATCTGATACTTCACATATTCCTACCATCTGTCGCAGTCTCAGAAAATGTTCCAACTTCAGTGGCTTAGTCATCACGTCAGCTATTTGATCCTTTGTGCTACAAAATTCCAACTTGATAACACCATCTTTAACCACATCTCAAAGAAAATGGAACCACACATCTATATACTTGCTTTTGCCATGCATGATAGGATTTTTAGAGAGTTTAATGACTGAGTTGCTGTCACTCATGATTGTAGTGCTTCCTTCTTGCTTATGCCCTATCTTCTCCAGTATTCTCCTCATCCAAACAGTCTGACAAGCACAGTTTGCAGCTACAACAAATTCAGCCTCAGTGGTCGATAATGTAACTAGTGGTTGCTTCTTTGAAGACCATGAAATAGCTCCTGAATTCATCAAAAAAACATATCCAGAGGTGCTTTTCTTGTCCTCAACATCTTCGGCGTAATCACTATCAGTGAATGCGAGAAGCTCTTCAGCTTCACCCCTTTTGTAAAGTATCTCGTAGCTCACCGTCCCTTTCAAGTACCTGAAAGTTCTTTTGGCTGCAAATGTAGCTTTGTAGTCTTAGACATGTAACGACTAATTAAGCTCACAATGAACATTATATCAGGTCTAGTGGTGGTGAGATACATGAGACTTTCAACTATTTGCTTAAAATATGTTTCGTTAACTTTGACTCCTCCTTCATCACTGTATAATTTTGAACCTGGTACATTGGGACTACACACAGCATTGCTATCCTCCATTCCAAAAACAATTTAGAACATCCAGTGCATATTTTCTTTAGCAGATATATATACCATTAGCAGTTTGCAAAACCTCTATGCCAAGGAAAAACCTCATACCCCCCAAATCAGACATATCAAATTCCCTTAATATAGACTCTTTAAATTTACTCATCATAACGTCATCATCACTAGTATATATCAAGTCATCCACATAAATACTCACAATAAGAATTGTACCTTTATTGATGGTTTTAACGAACAATGTTTGTTCACTATAGCACCTCTGAAATCCTTCACTTACAAAGTGCGCTTCAATTCTACTAAACCAAGCTCGAGGAGCTTGTTTTAGTCCGTACAAGGCCTTTTGTAGTTTATACACTATATACTCATTCCCTTTCTGCACATACCCCATCGGCTGCTCTACATATACATCTTCACTTAATTCTCCATGAAGGAAGGCAGACTTCACGTCAAGTTGAAAAATCTTCCATCCCCTTTGAGCTGCTAAGGCAATAATCATGCAAACTGTATCCATTCTTGCCACTGTAGCATAGACTTTGGTGTAGTCTACTTACTATTGTGAATAACCCTTGGCCACCAACCTTGCTTTGTATTTGTCTACCTCTCCAAGTTCATTGAATTTTGTCTTATAAGTCCACTTTACCCCAATTTTCTTGGCACCTACAGGCAACTCAGTTAGTTGCCATGTTTCATTCCTCTTAATCGCTTGCATCTCAACATCCATTGCCAACCTCCATTTAGAACTCTTTTTAGCCTCTTCAAAACTAGATGGATCTGTAGACACAATTTGAGCCAGGTTAACCTCAATATCCTCATCTAAAAAACCTTCACCGGTGACATAATCATTCAAATATGCTGGACCTCGTTGGATTCTTCTTCTTTCTTCATTTAAATTTTCTTCTGTTGATGCATTTAAAGCTTTAGTTGATGCATTTGAAGAGACTGAATTCGGCTCACCATTCACCATTCCTATATTTTCATTGCTATCTTCTTCACTGTTAACAACATCATCTTCGATCAAGTCATCACATCTCTCATCATCTCCTCATTCCAGATCCATCAAGATTTGTTCTTCAAAACTCTTATCCCATTCCCACTGCTTTTTCTCTTCAAAAATGACATCTCGGCTTACTACAATCCTTTTTTAGGTAAGATCGTATAATCAATATGTTTTTGATTCTTCACTAACACCTAAAAAAACACAAAGAAGACTCTTGCTAATCAACTTTGTCCTTTTGACATCAGGGATATGAGTATATGAGATGCATCTAAAGACTCTGAAATACTCCATTGTAGGTTTTACCCCGCTCTAAGCTTCTTATGCTGTGACATCTCTTACTACTAATGTGGGACTCCTGTTCAGCACATGGATTGCCCAGTTAATAGCTTCAAGCCAGAAGTTTTTTGGCATCTTCTTCTCATATAGCATGCTTCTCACCAGATTCATCATTGTTTGCTTTTTTTTGTTCTACCACTCTATTTTGCTCTAGAGTGTATACTGTTGTTAACTATCTCTTAATACCATGTTGCTTCCAGAACTTATTTAAATCTTTAGAATTAAATTCCCCACCTCTATCAGTACGTAAGCATTTAATGAACAAACCAGTTTCATTTTCAACAAGTTTCTTAAAGCATTTAAACATGTTGAATGCTTCAGAATTCTCACTCAAAAATATATCCATGTCTTCCTACTGAAATCATCTATGAAACATAGTGAGTGCTTTTTCTTGCTGTTTGACATTGGAGAGATTGGACCGCAAATGTCTGCATGTATTAGCTGCAACTTTTGTGTGGCTCTCCATGTGCTCTTTTTTTAAATAGGTTCTCTATGTTGTTTCCCAACTATGTAATCAGTACAAATCACAGTTGATGCAGATAGTTGTGGAAGGCCATGAATCATGTTCTTAGACTATAGTGTTCTTAAGCCTTTATAGCTTAAATGTCCATACCTGCAGTGCCAAAGATGAGCTAGATTTGAAGTAGTTGTGTGAAAGCAGGTATTCTTCTCCTTCTTGGGCTGAAAGTTGGACAATAATAAAAATATTATGTTGGTTGTCATCTCAGATTGAATAATAAGCCCTCTCTTTGGATGATATATATGACACTTTCCTGATTAGATTAGGATTGCAAAACCATGCTCTTGAAGTTGTCCAATGCTTAGGAGGTTATTCTTCAGCTCTGGGACATAGAATACATCAGTGATCACGAAGTTACTATCATTTAAATGTAGTCTCACCCTTCCTTTTCCAAAAACAGTCATCTTTGTATTATTTCCCAATTTTACCATTTCCTGAAATGTCTCATTCAATTCACAAAATGCAGCCTTGTTCCCACTCATATGATTTGAGCAGCCTTAATCAAGGAACAAAATATCTTCTTGTGTTGTCTGGTTCACATTGACATATGACATTAAGAGCATCTCTTCATGTTCATTTAATTCAGTATAGTTGACTTCCTTCTCCCAAGCTGGACACTCATACTGAAATGCCCAAGCTGATGGCACTTGTAGCATTCGATGGTAGCCTTGTTGAAAGCTTGGCAACCTCTGCCTCTACCCCTGCCTCTGTAATCACCTCTGCCTCGACCTCTACCTCCATTTCTATCGGCCACAGTCACTTTCAATGCCTGCTCCTCGCCATTGCTCCTGTGAAACTTTTGTTCATGCACAACGAGTGAACTTCGCAATTCATTAATGGTGAGTGCATCAATATCCTTAAATTCTTCAATTGAGACAACGACATAGTTGAATTTCTCAGTTAAAGTTCTAAGAATCTTTTCCACAATAGTGATGTCCTTCATCTGCTCTCCATTACTCAATTTACTTGTTATACTCATGACACGAGCAAAATATTCTGTATTGGTTTCACTTGCTTTCATCTCCAAAATTTCAAAATCTCTCCTCAATGCTTGAAGACGCTTTACCCTTGCATTTCCCTCGAACTTCTTTCTCATTGAATCCCATATCTATTTTGAGGTATGCTTCTCCAAAATTTGCTCAAGAATTTTCCTGTCAATAGCCTGGAATAGATAATTCTTTACTTTGAGATCCTTCATCATCAAATCCTCCAATTTCTTTTGTTGTGCTTCGGACAACACCATTTCTGCCACTGGTTCTTGATAACCAGTTTCAATCAGACTCCAGTACCCTTAGGATCTCAAAAGGTTGTCCATGAGCATACTCCAATGGTCATAGTGACCATCGAAATGTGGAATAGCTGGTTGTAAAAAATGCTTCTCTTCACTCATCCTCTCTTTTCTTTTCTGTGTTTGGAAATCACTCAAAAGACTGCTACTTTTTTTTTCTTCTCTCAGATCGCAGGGGAGTGCTCTGATACCAATTTGTAAGGAATAACAATTTGGAAGAAGAATGACTTGCTTATTCAATAACTGGACTTGGCTTAAATAGCCTTTACAGAGTAATAGAAAAGAGAAATATCAACCCACTAATACATGACTATAGCATTGTGGTACACGTAACAGCGAAATTGTCAAGCTTATGCAACTAACACTTTGAAAGACAGGGATTTATTCTAACAAACAATTCTACTGCAACTGAAAAACTTAAGCAATAACTTATCATAAGCAACAATAAATAGGAAAATAGGGATCCCAATATAGGAGCCTATGTTAAATAAGGAAAAAGTGGTTGGTAATTGTTTCATGGCAGTAATTTCAGTTTAGGATTTCTTCCGCAAGTTGTCCTGCATCATACACACCCTAATGTTCAACTGGAAATGAAAACTATTAAATCAATTAGGAGGGGCAAGAACAAAAGGGAAGGTTGAGGTACTATAGGCATTACCTATGAATTTTAAAAGTAGAAAAAATATTTTAAAATAATTTTTTAAACTTCAATGTTTATAATATATATAGTCCATTCATATAAATTGTTTTTTAAATTTTTTATATTAAATATTAAAATTCCATATAATGTTTTTAAATTTTTTTTAGATTAACTTAATCAATATAATCCAAATATTTTGTCATGTATAGAGGGTGCACATTGTTGACTTCCTAGAAATTTCCCATGTACAAGAAGGCTCCATGTCTTGTTAATTGTTTATTTGTGATGTGGTAGGAAAGAGCATCAAGTCTTCAACCCCAGAGGAATTCTTTGCCTTCACATTATATTATTATAATGGTTGTGTTTGTTATTTGCTTCTTTTTTTGTGATTTTTTTGGTGACATGTGGCCTTTGGCTAGATCTATATCAATTAAAAATCAAACCAGTAATTGGCTTAACAAAACCCGCTTGACCTACCAGGTCAATCAAGAATCTGAATGACCCAGTGAAATTTTACCCATGAAAACTAAACACGCGTCCATCTTTTATCTCTTATGCATGATAAGACTCATGAAAATTGAAATCATTGCTTTGTTTATAAAAATTAAAAAAAAATTACAATTGATGTTCAGGGTTTTTTTTGTATTTTTATCATGGCTTCTTAGTTATAATCAATGTGAATTAGGGGCATTTTGGTCTTTTAGAAATATAAATACGATTAAAAAAAAAGTGGTTGATGTTGGTATCTAGGAGGTGCCCGTACTTTTTGGTCAGCGAATGCAACATTTATCAGTTGACAAACACTGCTTTTTGTGACAGTGTTAGAAGCATCACAACATCCTTTTTCTAGTGGTCAGGTACGTGGGCATGGCTTTTTTTCATTTCCTCCCTCTTCTCTCTCTCCTAGCCTCAAGTTTCATATCAGCTCTTTTAAAAATTAAATGTGTCATGTTCAATTTATATTTGTATCAATTTTGTTCTCATTATTTTAATTACTATTTGTTTTCCTTAAAATGCATTTTAAAGTTAATTTTTTCTTCAATATTTTCTTTCAACATTTTATTTCTCCTGGTCTTTCAAACAATAGAGTTAGGTTGTCTTTATGGTATAAACAATGTTTTTATAAATTTTTATTTTTTTAGTTTTTTTAGTTTGTTTTGATGTATTGTTTTAAAAAAGTAACTTTTTAAAACTAAAAAAAATATTATATTAATATATTTTTAATAAAAAAAAACAATTGTTATTTGCTTTCACGTTATATTATAATGGTTATGATGATTTGATTGAGAATAATTTGTTAGATAACTAATTTGGTATTGTAGTTATAGTTATTTTTTAAAGTACTTTTTATTTGGAAATCCATCAAAATAATATTTTTTTATATTATAACATTAAAATATTTTCTCATGTACAGAGGGATGCATATTGTTGACTCCTGGGAATTTAATATGTACAAAAAGCTTCAGGTTTTTTTTTTTTTTTTTATGAATTGGTAAGGAAGGGCATCAAGTCTTTGATCCAAGTGTTTGAGCGTATAGAGGACTTTATTGACTTCATTTAATATTATAATAGTTATTATGATTTCATTGGGAAGAACTTGTTACTTTGCCTTAATAATAGGATTTTAAAAAAAAATGATACTATTAGAGAAATAAAATGGTTTAAATTTTTTTAAGAAAAAAACAACATATTTTTTTAAAAACCTGCTGTTTTAAATCATGATTTTAATATAACCGTGATTTTGCAAAATCACAATGTATCCAAATAATTTGGCAGATGTCTTTTCTTTTTATATATATACACAAGCATATTGGTATACCTCCGCAACATGTTAATAACAATTTACTTTTTTTGAAATGTAAATAATATAAAAAATAAAAAGAATATATTAAGTGCATTGGGTCTGATAATAACTCAACTCTATGTAGTCCTGACGACAACAGAGCCCAAAATTATTAGGTCCTAACAGAAATAAGGCCTAACCTTATTGGATTCTGCTTTGTAGTAGGAGATGCCTTTTCTTTTTATATATATACACAAGCATATTGGTATACCCTCCGCAACATGTTAATAACAATTTTTTTTTTTAAATGTGAATAATATAAAGAATAAAAAGAATATATTAAGTGCATTGGGTCTGATAGTAACTCAACTCTATGTAGTCCTGACGACAACAGAGCCCAACGCTATTGGGTCCTAACAGAAATAAGGCCTAACCTTATTGGATTCTGCTTTGCAGTAGGAGATGCCTTTTCTTTTTATATATATACAAAAGCATATTGGTATACCCTCCGCAACAGGTTAATAACATATTTTTTTTTGAAATGTAAATAATATAAAGAATATATTAAGTGCATTGGGTCTAATAGTAACTCAACTCTATGTAGTCCTGACGACAACAGAGCCCAACGCTATTGGGTCCTAGCAGAAATAAGGCCCAGCCTTATTGGATTCTACTTTGCAGTAGGAGATGCTTTTTCTTTTTATATATATACACAAGCATATTGGTATACCCTGCAACAAGTTAATAACAATTTATTTTTTTTGAAATGTAAATAATATAAAGAATATATTAAGTGCATTGGGTCTAATAGTAACTCAACTCTATATAGTCCTGATGACAACAGAGCCCAACGCTATTGGGTCCTAATAGAAATAAGGCCTGGCCTTATTGGATTCTGCTTTGCAGTAGGAGATGCCTTTTCTTTTTATAAATATACACAAGCATATTGGTATACCCTCCGCAATAAGTTAATACCAATTTTTTTTTTTTTGAAATGTAAATAATATAAAGAATAAAAAGAATATATTAAGTGCATTGGGTCTGATAGTAACTCGACTCTATGTAGTCCTGACGACAACAAAGCCTAACGCTATTGGGTTCTAACAGAAATAAGGCCTAACTTTATTGGATTCTGCTTTGCAGTAGGAGATAACAGTATTGGGTCTTGCTGGGTAACAATACCCAACGCTAGCAGAAAAAAAAAATATAATCATTCAATTTTTGTACAATATACAAAAAGTCTCATCAATTTATTTCCATTTTACCATATGAAAAAAAAAAAGATTACATAAGTGAAAAGAAAAAAAATCTAAAGAGGCAAAAAAATAAAATTGGATATATCTAGGTCTGGCTACAAGTCAGACCGAATAACTATATATGTTGTAAATAATTAAGTTTAAAAAAATTATTTCAAAAGATTTTTATACCACACTGAAAAGAGACTATCTTATTCCTATAAGTTGAAGTATTTAAACCAAAAATATTTATTATCCAACGCTAAAAAAACATAACTTTTTTCTTGTGAATATAGAGTATATATATTAAAGGGCTTCAAATCTCACATTATATATATAAAAAAATCTAGTATTTATATAGTGAACTTTGAAATGAGTTAGTAATCAACTTAAAAAATATATAAAAAAAAGGCGTCTCTGGGTATAATGAACTTTATTTTTTAAAATAAAAGGAAATTTATTTTCAAAAAATATTTCTAATATGTGTAGCCTTTAGGGGTGTTCAAAAAAACCGGTTAACCGAGAAAACCGAAGAAAAATTAACTGAGAAAACCGAACCGAGATAAAAAACTGATTAAACCGATTTTCAAAACCATAAATTCTAATAGGTCCGGTTCGGTTTCGGTTTTAAAACTAAAACCGACAAACCGAACCGGACCAACAAAAAACCAAAGCTATACAAATTAAGAGGGGTATAAATAGTTAAATATTGAAACCTAACCCTAAAAGCCGCCGCTTGACCCTGAGAATATTTATCTCAATCTTCCTTTCCCTTTCAAATTTCAATTGCTCTCCCTCTCATCTACGTTTATTTCCATCTCAAAACTCAAAAGTGAGCCTCATCTCTTCATCTACCTTTATCTCATCTCATTCATCTATGTTTATCTCCATCTCAAAAGTGAGCCCCACACAAACTCATCTCTTCATCTCCTTAACTTCTCTTCTCTTTACTTTTGCACAAGCCTTCTTTATTTCAACACAAGTTGTTGCAGTTGCAGTAGAAGGAGATGGCTACTGTAGAGAAAAGATAACAAGGTAATTTTTGACCCAGTACTTGGTGTTTGCCCAGGGATCCAAGGTATATCAACAAGAAACAATGATTAATGACCGAAGAAGCAACAAGGATGGATCTATTACAAAATCCTCTGAATAGTTAGCTAAATTGTCTTGTTCCTTGCTTGTCTGCTCAAGATTGTAATAGCAGGAAATATAAAATTCCAAACAAGGAAAAATTAGTGTTGGATCTGTGAAGAGATTCGGTTTCCTGGTTTTTTGCCAAAAAAAACCGGATTCAACCGAACCGAACCAGTTCGGTTTGAACCGAATTTCAGTCCGGTCCGGTTAATATTTCATAAAATTAATATAACTCGGTTCGGTTGGTTTTTTTAGTCTAAACCGAACCGAACCGAACCGTGAACACCCCTAGTAGCCTTGCATATTGTTTTTTCTATTTTATTTTATTCAATCAATTTAATGTGTGTGTTTATTTTTATTATTGTTTGATTGAATAAGAACATTATTTTAACTAACAAATTTAGTAAATACAACGCCTAAATGTGATGTCTTGTGAAATTAAATATCTTGCTCTATGTCTCTTAATTTTTTCTAATTATTATATTTAGTCATTGTTTATGGTTTATTTTACTTATTAACATATATAATTCTTAATTTATTTGATTATATGTACATATAAGTTTTTTTCATTTTCACTTAGAAATTTTTTAAAAATACAAAAACATGTTGAAAAAGTCTATATATAAATTTTTTTATTAAAAACAAATTATCTAACCCGTGGTGAAACACAAGTCAAATATGTAGTGCAAACTAAAGACTGATCCATCAGTACTTTTCTCCTTCTTCAAATTCAAAATTGGCAAAAGTGAATAGATAACTCTCTTATTGTGAAGTTATCTCCTGCTTAAAATAGATGTTAAGCAATTAAAAATTAAAAGCTAAACATTGCTAAACCTCCAACATTACCCACGACAACTTAAACAGGAAGTGATCATCTCATAGCATTGTCTTTAACAGGTGAGCATAAAGAACAAATATAATGAACACAATAATGAATTAAGAGAATTTTAAACCAAAATTCACTCAACAACCTCGAAAGGAAATTTAGCTCTCAACCCATTCAGTTGAGAGAAGAAACGTAAAAGCATCAGAGATTATAACTTTTACGAGATAATTGATATCAGAAAATTAAAATAATATAAAAATAAAAAATATGTAATTTAAAATAAAAAAAATTTAAAAATTTAAATCCAAGTATTTTCTCACGACATTACAGAGGGTGCACATTGTTGACTTCTCATAAATTTTCCATGTACAGAAGGCTTCAAGTCTTTTTATTTGTGATGTAATGGGAAAGGGCATTTAGGAGCTGTTTGTCTTTATGGCATAAAGAATGTTTTATAAATTTTGATTTTTTTTTTTTATATTTTTGGATTAACTATTTTTTTTAGGTTTTTTTTTTGTTTTGATGTGTTAGTATAAAAAAATAATTTTTTAAAAATAAATAAAATAATATATTAATGTATTTTCAATTGAAAAATACTTTAAAAAAATAACTCTCATAAACAATTATAAACACCTTCCATTTCTTGACTCCAAGTGTGTGTGACGATGACATTTTTGCTTTCACATTGTATTATAGTGATTATGATGATTTGATTAAGAAGAACTTGTTAGAGAATCTATTTTATATTGTGATAACAATTATTTTTAAAAGTTTTTTTTATATGTAAATATATCAAAATAATAATTTTATTATTATTTTTTAAAATTTATTTTTGGTATAACCACATCAAAATAATATAAAAATAAAAAATCAATTAAAAATAATTCCTAAAAAATATTCTATGTACAAAATGCTTCATGTCTTGTTTTTTATTATTATTATTATTTTATTTGGTAGGGAAGGGCATCAAGTCTTCGATCCAAGTGTTTGCTCGTACTGAGTACTTTGTTGGCTTCACATAATCTTATAATGGTTATTATTATTTCATTGGGAAGAACTTGTTATGCATAGCTTTTGAACCTGTATAAAGTGTTGCGTGGATATCGCCGGCGAGAAGGAAAAGATTAGCCAGCGGAGACAGAGGAGATAAAGTTGTTGATCTCTTGAGCTCGTCAAATGCCATGTCAAATCTCTTCCAAGGTTTATCTGGACATCGATGATTCCAGGTTGTAGCTCTAGTGTTGTGATCAATATAATACGTTTTCCCTGTCGCCGCATCAGATCGCCTCTCCCAGCCTGGTGGCAATGGAGCAGTATATCCACCATAGTTATTGAGTGACTGGTAACAGTAAGCCAAATCACTATCAAGTGATTGGCCAACCTCCTGCATTGCTCCATTTTGATGTGATCGTATGCAGAAAGCACCAGCAAAATCATCGGTGTAGATGATTTCACCCCTGCAATCCTATTCTTTAAATCATAAAAACATGACACGCTATAAAAATAAATTAAATTAAATTAAAAAAATTATCCTTTTAATTTGATTAAGAAAGTCATCCTACAACTATTTTACATTTATTTAAAGCAAGTTACAAGACATGCATAAACTCTTTTGTATAATTGCAGGTCTCCATTCGGCCAGCCCAGCACTAGAGGATGGTGAGAATTGAGAAGAGTCGCAGCAACTCGGACAACAAATAGAAAATTACAAAGAATTGAAGGGGTTATGGCTAATTCCACAAAAATAAAGAGCCACCGCAAGAAAATAATACTATAAAAGAATCAAATTAAAAAAATCGATCCCTCACACGTATATTAAACTTGGTGGACTCTTGACGGATTAATTGGGGACTTCTTGACTCCAAATGTAATTTGGGTTAGAGTTTTTTTCCGGTCAAATCAACATATCAATTCACTCAAGATATGATTAGCTTTATCAAACCTAAATGAGATTCAAACGAGTTAATTTTAATAATTTTTTTTAATTAATAGAAACAATAAAACATGTTACCAAAATACTGTAGAAAATACTATGGATATAGACTAAAAAAACTATTCATTGCGACACTTTAGTTACATTTTTCCCCTTCAAAGAAAAAACCAAAAGCTTATGAGTCAAGGGCAATTCAATCTTTTCGCATTGGTCGTTAATTATTTCACCAGGAAACATATATGTAACCAAAAGCTTATGAGTTAAGGGCAATTTTTTTACTAGGACATAAGTGAATTATTTTTTATGCATAGTAAAATGATTTTTTTAATCTTCATATCCAAAAAAAACTAATGTTTTTTATTAAGGGTATTTAAGTTTTTTAAATACAGTAAGATAAAACATATTTGCTCTTAAAAATCAAGAAAAGATCAATCATTAGTGTAGAGATTTTTTTGTTTGTTGACATCGATTTTTTTTGTAAATTCCAAAATTATAAAGGCAATTTAATCATTTTAAGATGATTAACTAATTCCAAAACATAGTTCACACCTCATGTCATGAGAGACATTTGTGCTTTGGGCGATGTGTGCGTGCCTCAGTGGTCAAATCTGTCCTTTTGGTGGAGGTTGGTTGGTTTGTCGTTGACGAGTTTTTTTTTCTTTCTTCTCTTTCAAAAGTTACAAGTTGGTCATCTCTATTATTGATATTTAAGCTATGATCCTTATTCTTTTTATATTTAATTCTTTTCCTTAACTATTTTGTAAAAGTTTTTTTTGTTTTCTATTTAGTCCTTCAATTCTAATTATTTTTTAATATTATTTTCGATTTAATTGAAAGCATCTTTTTATTACAAATTTTGCTTTGTTATTTTTTTAGTATTTATGTTCTATGGAGTCAATCTGCTCAATTTTCATCTCATAAATGATCACGAGTTTCAAAAGTTCACATGTGTAGATTTTTATCTTTTTAGTTTTTTTAAAATTATTTTTTTTAATTTCATCCTTAATATTTATGTTTTTAGAAAATGATCTTCCTGCTTTATTTTACTTTTTTTCATATTTATTCTTTTGTATATCAAATATCTTAATTCTATTTAGTTATTTATTCATCAAATATTTATTTATTTAACTTAATGTATATTTAACAATTTTAATTTATAATTAGAATTTTTTTATATTAAAAAACTAATAAAAATCCTATATATTTAATTTTTTTATTAAAAACATTATACAATACTCTAAATGGTATGGGGGAATCACTTTTCCCCCACCAAAATCACTATGGATTATAATAGTAATGCACAGTGCATTACTCATTCTTTTTTTTTTTTTGCACTTTTTCATATTTTTTCCCTTTTTTCATTTTTTTGTCACTTTTTTGTTTTTTTGTTTTACTTTATTTTTTTTTGCACTTTTTATTTTTTTCCCTTTTTTGGTTTTTTTTTCCAAAATTATCTTTGTTAATTTTAGTTTTTAATATTGAGCTTAGTAAAATTTTTGCTTTGTAATTTTCTTCCTTTAAAATACTATGGATTGCTACGGTGTTTTTCCACATGGTTTTATTATTTTATTCTTTTATTTTTTCAAAATTATATTTGTCAATTTTATTTTTTTTTAATATTACGCTAATTGATAATTTAGTTTTGTTATTTTTTTATTTAAAACATTGTTGATTGCTACAGTTTTTCTCCACATGTTTTTTTTTTTTTTTTTTTATGATTTTCTCCAAAATTATCTTTTTCAATTTTATTTTTTAATATTGAGTTGGTTAAGAATTACAGTTATAATATGTGAGGGAAGCATTGTAGCTTTCCTTGCAAATTACTGTGGATTGCTACAATGTTTTTTCCCACAGTTTTTTTTTTCTAAAATTATCTTTGTCAATTTTATTTTTTTGATATTAGGCTGGTTAGGAATTACAATTAAATAATAAGCTAAAGGGTGTGAGGAATTCACTATTCATCCACACCGAATGCATTGTGGATTACAACAGTAATCCATAGTGCATTCCTCTTTCTTTTCTTTTTTTTTTACTTTTTCATTTATTTTTTCAAATTTCCCTTTTTTTCTTTTTTTTCCACAATTACTTTCCTTTTTTTTTTTTCCAACTTTCCCCTTTTTTTTGTTTATTTTTTTAAAATTATCTTTGTTGATTTAACTTTTTTAATATTGAGCTGGTTAAAAATTTTACTTTGTAATTTTTTTTTTCTTTAAAATAATGTGAATTTCTACGACGTTTTCCCACATAGTTTTCCTTTTTTATTTTATGATTTTTCAAAATTATATTTGTTGATTTTATTTTTTTAATATTAAGTTAATTGAGAATTTAGTTTTGTAATTTTTTTTCTTAAAACATTGTTAATTGCTTATAGTGTTTCTCAACATGGTTTTTGTTGTTTTGTTTTTTGATGATTTTCTCCGAAATGTTTTTTTTATTTTTTTTAATATTGAGCTTATGAAAAATTACAATTATAATATATGAGAAAAACACTGTAACTTTCCACGCAAATTACTGTGAATTGTCTTAATGTTTTTTCCCACATGATTTTTTTCCACTTTCTTTTGTGTTTTTTTTTTAATATTTTTTTCCAAAATTATTTTTTTCAATTTTATTTTTTTTAATAGTGAGCTGTGTCGCACCCGACATCGTGGCGGCCCTAAAAATTATTCTCTTGAATTATGGAAAAAAGAACAGTTTCTAGCATCTGGTTCTTTTAGGGAAAATGTCTTGTTTAAGGAATCGCTACCTAGTATTATGGTTACTAGGAACCCTAACTGATCAACATAGATTTTATAGTTCGGGACTGGTTACGTAAAAGGGAAGATATTAGCACCCCTTATTCGTTCTGACTAAGGCAAACTGCATTTCTTTTTTGTCTTAAATTGCTAAATTTTATTGGTTTACGCTCTAATATTTATTCGTAATATTCCTGACTCTGGCGTCAATGAATATTCAACTATGGATAATTCCAACTCTAGCGTTGGTAACTATTACATAGCAATAAAATAAATTTAGATCAATATTTTTTATTCCTGACTCTAACACTAGTGAATAAACAAATAAACTAAATTCATTTTATTACACGTTCACATATTTTTTATTTCTTATGTAGTTAAATAAAAAAACAAAAAAAATAATTAAATCAGTGTTTTTATTCCTGACTCTAGCGTTAGTGAATAAACCAATAAAATAAATTTTATTTTCATACATGCACATATATTTTTTTTTCTTACTAAATAAAATAAAATATAACGAATAAAAATAATATAAATTTAAACAAGTATTTTATTCCCGACTCTGGTGTCGGTGAATAAACCAATAAATTTACATTATTTTTACTTATGCATACACATATTTTTTTTCTGTTTTTTTCTGTTTTTTTTTTAATTACTTTTTTGGGGTCCAACTCGAAAATGCCAACATTTTCCTGGTATATTATATTGCTACAAGAGAACATGCTATTCACATGCATATTCCTCTCATGCATGGCTAAATATGGAAACGTGCTTTTCTAATGGAGTCGAAAAAAACTAAAAACAACAAAAACAAATCACCGGGTATATGTCAAGAAAGAAAACCTTAGCAGAAGCTCCAGGAATCTGTTTCAGATCTTCACGAGTTTGACCACGGCTACTGCTTTCCTCACACTGAATGGGATTGAGTTTCCCTGTTTTACTTGGGACAAAAGCCTCCTCACCAGAACCTCCAAATGAGCAGCTCTCTAGCATTTTATCTTCTTCCAATGATTTGTTGTCGAGTCGACCACTGCTTGTGGAGTTAGAATATCTATTTGTTAAACTGTGTAGCTGCTGCTCGTGCTCCAGCAATGACTGGTTTGCTGAACTTTTTTTTTTCTTCTTCGTTCTTGTGATTCTGCGAACGGTTGCCTCCCCTTGTTAATGTGTTTTCGTTCTTCTCTGTCCCCTCTGTCTGCCCCGTTCTGCTCCGTCTTCCCCCTTGTTTCGTTTGCTTCTCTCTTTATCCTGTCCAGTGCACTTTCCCCCCTTTGTTCTCTCTTGTTTCAGTCTTCCCCTCCTGTTTTTTCTTTGCGTCCATCCGTCTGTCAATTCCCCCTCTGTTCGTTCGTCTCCTCTGTTTCTTTGAGAAGAAACCAGGGGAACGGACGTCTGCTCCTTTTCTTTTCCTTTAGCTTCCCCCGGTTCTGTGGTTCCTCCTCCTGTTTTTTGTGTTCTCACCTCTCACCTCTGGTCTGCTGCACTGCTGTTGCTGAGATGCTGCGCTGATGGAGCAGATTCTCCACTGCACTGCTACTACTGGTGCAAAGGAGATGGAAGGACGGTGGTTGACAAAGGAAACCTGTTGGGAATTAACATATACACCTCCGGTGACGCAGGAAGCCTGCTGCAAGAAGACTGGATTGTGAGCACCAAGATGACAGGAATCTATAGGTACCAAAGAGCATGGTGCAGAGAACGTTGCGTTCATTATGTTAATATTAATGTATGTTTATTTTGTATAAGCAGAGAAAGCTTCAGTGAGAAATAAGGAGGATAAAAGAATCTTTGTTTTCACTGTTTATTTTCACCACAATTCGTTAACCTCTTTCGTTAGTTAGTTATCTATATATATACATGCAGCTGTAACAACTTTAGTTGCATGTAACCAATTCTGCTAACTGACTAACTAAAGGCTAACTAACTAACAGAACGTAAGGCTAACTAACTAACAGAATGTTGTTAAGTGCACTGTACGCTAACATCCCCCCTCAAGATCAGGCGAGTGAAGAACAAAGTCTGAGATTGCAGCAATGAGTGCGAAAGAGAGGAGCACTTAACCCCTTGGTGAGAATATCAGCAAATTGTTCCTGTGAGGAGACAAATTGAACTGATAGCTGCTTCTGAGATACTAGTTCACGAACGAAATGCACATCAACCTCAATTTGTTTGGTGCGTTGATGCTGAACAGGATTAAAGGAGAGAGCAATAGCAAAGAGATTATCACAGAAGAGAACAGGAACATGAGGAAGAGAAATATGCAGAAACGCTAATAACTGCTTAAGCCAATCCACCTCTGCCGTAGTAAAGGATAAGGCTCGATATTCAGCCTCTGTTGATGACCTGGACACAGTTTGCTGCTTCTTGGAGGACCATGAAATAGGATAGTTCCCCAGAAATATAACTAATCCAGTAGTAGAGCGTCTGTCATTAGGGTCCCCAGCCCTGTCAGCATCACTAAATGCCTTGAGCTGCAAATCGCCTTTAGTGTAAGAAATACCAACATGCAGGATGCCTTTGAGGTAGCGTAATATGCGTTTTACAGCAGTGAAGTGAGACACCATTGGATTCTGCATAAATTGGCACACTTGATGCACAGAAAACACAATGTCAGGCCTAGTGAATGTTAAATATTGCAGAGCCCCTACAATGCTGCGATAGGTTGTAGGATTAGGATATGGTGCTCCATCATCTTTAAGTAGACGAGTATAAGGAAGACACGAAGTGTCACATGGTTTAGCATCAACCATCTCAGATTTTCGTAGCAAATCTTCAACATATGTGGACTGTGATAGTAACAAGCCAGTAGAAGTATGAGTTATTTGTATCCCCTGGAAGAAATGAAGAGAGCCGAGATCAGTGACATCAAATTCAGCAGTGAGGGCTTGAATAACTTGATGAATGGCATCAGATGCACTGCCGGTGAGGACAATATCATCCACATAGAGGAGCAAGACTACAAGTTGAGATCCAACATGCTTAACAAATAAGGATGAGTCAGAGTAGGTGGTGACAAACCCTAAAGAAGGCAGAAACTGAGTAAATCGATCATTCCAGGCCCTAGGTGCATGTTTTAAGCCATAGAGGGACTTATGCAATTGGCACACATGATGGGGATGTAAGGAGTCGACAAAACCAGGGGGCTGGGACATGTACACCTCCTCCTGAAGAATGCCATGAAGGAAAGCATTCTTGACATCCAATTGTCGGAGAGGCCAATTGAACTGAGCAGCAAGGGCAAGAACTAGACGAATGGTGGCAGGTTTCACCACTGGACTAAACGTGTCACCATAATCCAAACCATGTTCCTGACTAAACCCTTGAGCAACCAACCGTGCTTTGTGTCTGGCAATCGACCCATCCGAATGGTGTTTGATTTTAAAAATCAACTTGCTCCCCACTAAGTTCCTGTGAGCTGGTAAGGGAACAAGACTCCAGGTGCCCTGAGTATGTAAGGCACGAAGTTCATCTTGCATTGCCTGTAACCACACTAGAGATTTAATGGTTGTTTTGTAAGTTGCTGGCTCTGTCAATGAGAGATCAGCCAGGCTAGAATCCTGAATAGTGGCCAACAAAGCCTTCCTTTTATGAATGCCATTTTTGCTTCTGGTTTGCATGGGATGCAAATTGAGAGGAGGAATGGCCAGCACCACTGGCAAGTTGTCAGGAGTAAACATAGAAGAACTTATACTGAAAGCAGGTGCCACAGGAGGAGGAGCAGAAGCTTGTGTGGGAGCAGTAATTGACTGAGAACTAGGAGAAACGTCAGATACACTAGATGAATGTGAGGAATGGGAACCCGAATTGGAAGAAATAACAGTGTTTTTTGTATTAACAAGAATCACAGGACATGTAAAGGAAGAAGAGGAGGGTGAGGACTGAGCAGTGAGTGAGGATTGTGAAAATTCAGGATATGGAAAATGTGTTTCATCAAATACAACATGTCTGGAGACAAACAGACGTAGAGTAGGCACATGATAACACAAATATCCTTTGTATTTGATACCGTATCCAAGGAACACACATTTGGAAGTTTTGGGTTGTAGTTTGTTGTGATTGTAAGGACGAAAAAGGGGAAAACAGGCACAACCAAATATTCTAAGATGATTAAGATCAGGAGAAGACCCGAATAAACACTCAGAAGGAGACTTGTGAAGCAGAACAGGAGTTGGCATAAGGTTGATGAGATATGTAGCTGTTAAACATGCATACGACCAGAATTGAGATGGGAGTTTGGTTGTATGTAATAGAGTGATTGTGGTCTCCATAATATGTCTATGTTTCCTCTCAGCCACCCCATTTTGTTCAGGGGTGTGAGGACAGGAAAGGTGATGAACAATGCCTTTGTCAAGAAGAAATTGTTTTAAACGATGGCATGTATATTCCCCCCCCATCAGACTGCAGGATTTTAATGGTAGCTGAATACTGTGTAGCCAGAAAAGAATAGAATGCAGTAAATGTAGAGACCAAATCAGACTTATTTACTAAGGGAAATAACCAGCAAAACCGTGTACATTCATCAACAAATATAGTATAATATCTATAGCCATCTATTGAGATACACGGTGCAGGTCCCCATAAGTCAGTATGGATAGTAGAGAAGGGAGTAGTAGAATTGTGATGGTGCACAGGAAAGGGTAGTTTGCTAACTTTCCCTGCAAGACAATTGTGACACATCATCGGAGAAGAAGACTTGGGGACATGAATATGAGCTTTATTCAGCATTAGGGAGACAACATAATTTGTGGGGTGTCCTAACCTATGGTGCCATAGATTGGACTGAACTAGTTGACCAAGAAGAGCCTGAGCTGGCAAGGGCTGAGTAGAAGATAAGGAGGAAGATGCATGGATAGGATAGAGTCCATTACTGCACAAGCCTCTGTAAAGAATCCTCCTTGTGGCTTTGTCCTAAATCCAAAAGTAAGAGGCATAAAAAATAAGCCAACAGTTATTGTCCAGGCAGAGCCAATGGACTGATAATAAATTCTGAGCTAATTGAGGAACAAGGAGCACTGAATTTAGCTTGAGTGAGGACATAGAAGAATTGATGATAGACTGACCAACATGGGATACTGTCAAACCTTCACCATTGGCAGTATGGATTGTGTCAGTTGTTGGATATGGTGAGGCCAATGTCAGATTATTCACATCAGCTGTCATATGATTGTTTGCATCGGAATCAGTAAGCCACACTTGAGATGATCCTGAAGAAGAGGATGTTGCAGGAGCAGAGTGAAGCATAGTATGCATAGCTTGCATTGTAGGCTGCTATGAGGCATAGTGTTGCACAGGTGAATGAGCTCTATAAGAGGAATGTTGCATAGCAGATGATTGCATAGCCGGCTGAGAAGGATAAGCAGCAGTAGAATGCATGCCAATGTAGTTTGGTCCTTTGTCATTGTAGAAACAAAACCAGGTAATGTGATTAAACCGACCATATATATGACATTTGGGTTTTTGATAAGTAGAATTATCACAAAACAGGGCAGTGTGACCCTCATTATTGCATAACTGACAAACTGGCATCATTGATGGAGATTGACTGCGTGACTGCTGATGAGGAGAAGGGCCAAGAACTCCATGATTAGAGTGTGTGGGTTCATGTGACATAGAAGGAAACATAGGTCTTGAGTGAAAGTATCTAGTTCCTTGATTAAATCTACTTCTACCATTGTTTATGTTCCCATTACAAGGCTTAAAACCTCTATTAGTACTTGAAGATGAATTATGATTTACAGGAAAACCTGTAGTTGCAGCCATTGCTGTCAGTAGAGGAGAATTAGTTGATGCTTCTATCATCACTTCCTCTGCAAGCAATTGTGAACGAAATTCATGTAGGGAGATAACACTTTCTCGTCCCCTTATAACACATCTGAATGTGTTATATTCAGAAGGCAAGCCATTTAAGGCAAGAATGACTATATCTTCATCAGCAAAGTAAACACCAGCAGCTGAGAGATAGTCTCTAGCTTCCTTGATATGATGAAGATATTGTGAAACCGAATCTGCTCCTTTCTTGATTGTTTGGAGATTTGATTTCATCTGGAAAATACTAGTTCTGGATACTGTTGAAAACTGCTCCTTCAGTCGATGCCACAAATCCTTGGAGCTAGTGCTGCCAATTGCACAAGACATTGCAATAGATGATAATGTAGCAGTGATCAATTGCATGATGGCTCTGTCATGCATTTTCCAGATGATGAATTCATCATTTTGAGAAGAAGAAGTGGTGCCAGATTCACATGTAGTTGAACTAAGCTGAGGTGGACATTGAGTTGAACCATCCACATATCCCATAATGCCATTGCTTTCAAGCAGGAGTTGCATCTGAAAGTTCCAATTGAGGTAATTGGAATCATCCAGTTTGACATTAACTGATGTAGGAATAGAAGAAATAAGAGCTGCGATTGGAGATTGTAGAAGTTGAAGTTGTGATGCAGTCACCATTGAATGGCTATCAGATTCTCAACCAAGAAGCAGAATGTGAAGAAGAAGAAGAAGAAATGGTGCGGAAGCAATAGGAACTGGATTATCAGGCGTGAGCTAGAAGCTCTGATACCATGTTAATATTAATGTATGTTTATTTTGTATAAGCAGAGAAAGCTTCAGTGAGAAATAAGGAGGATAAAAGAATCTTTGTTTTCACTGTTTATTTTCACCACAATTCGTTAACCTCTTTCGTTAGTTAGTTATCTATATATATACATGCAGCTGTAACAACTTTAGCTGCATGTAACCAATTCTGCTAACTAACTAACTAACTCAAGGCTAACTAACTAACAGAACGTAAGGCTAACTAACTAACAGAATGTTGTTAAGTGCACTGTACGCTAACACATTACTCCAACATGTTGTTCAGACCCATCCAGAGATCCAGAGGAGCCTGAGAGCAACGAGGACTTGATCACTCTTTGGGACTGCTCTTCCCCTGGTTTTTCGTCTTTGATCATAAACTCCTCCCCTCGCACCGGTCTTAGGTGGATAGAGGGGAGATCTTGGGGAAGGCCAGGCTGGCGGCCCTCTCCTTTCTTTTTGTCCCCTTGGTTCTGCCTCCCCCCCTCCCCCCGCGCTCTCTCATCTTCTCTGGCTTTATAGCCAGAGAATGCCAAGCATTTTGAAACGGCTTCCACCCTTTACTCCAGCAACGACTCTTGCGAAGAAGATGAACAACGCTCCTTCAAACGACGCCGTTTTGGGATATGAGGTGGACATTTTTCGTTTTGACCCGTGAAGTTTCGAATCTGTAATTAAGCCCCTGGTTTAAACTGTAATTTCCCCTGTATTTTCGCATCTTTTACAACTTAGTCCATGGACTTTAATTTGTTGGCAATCGTGCCCCCAATTAACCCCAAACTTTGTTATTTCTTCAATTAAGTCCTAATTTCATTAATTTAATTAAATCCAAGTCCAATTAAGTCTAAAACTTATCAATTCTCTAATTAAGCCCTTGACTTGATTAATTAAATTAATTCCAAGCTTAATTAAGTCTCAAAACTTATTAGTCTCCAATTAAACCCTTGATTGGATGAATTAAATTAATTTCAAGCTTAATTAAGTCTCAAAACTTAATCAATTCTCCAATTAAACCCTTGATTGGATTAATTAAATTAATTACAAGCTCAATTAAGTCTAAAAATTTATCAATTCTCCAATTAAACCCTTAATTGGATTAATTAAATTAATTCCAAGCTTAATTAGATTAATTTCAAAGTTTAATTAAACCCCAAAACTTCCAATCATGTTGCCCTTAACCCAAATTTTAATTCATTCTTCATTATTTCATTTACTTGTTGTTTTCATCATTATTATTATTTTTATTATTTTTTATCTTTTTTAGCAAATAAAATAATAATAATAAAAAAAAAATAAAATGGTCAAAAAATGGGTTATGACAAGTTGGTTAGAATTTAACTTTGTAATAAACCTTAATCATGTGGAGAAAGCATTGTAGCTTTCCTCACAAAACACTATGGATTGCTAAAGTGTCTCTTAACATGATTTTTTTTTCTTATGATTTTTTCAAAATTATCTTTGTTAATTTTTTTTTTTTAATATTGAGCTGGTTGAGAATTACAATTACAAGTCATTACAAATAAAACTAAATCATGTGGGGAAGCACTGTAGCTTTCATCACAAAACATTATGAATTTGCTACAATGTTTCTAAACATGGTTTTTTTTTTCCTTTTTTTTTGTTATTTTTTTTCTAAATTGTATCTGTCGATTTTATTTTTTTAATATTGAGCTTATTATGAATTTAGCTTTGTAATTTTTTTTCTTTTTAAACACTGTGAATTGTTGTAGTGTTTTCCATATGATTTTTTTTATGATTTTTTTCAAAATTATCTTTGTCAATTTTTTTTAATATTTAGTTGGTTAAGAATTATAATTACAATAAAGCTAAATCATATGGGGAAAGCGTTGTAGCTTTTTCTCACAAAAACACTGTGAATTGTTACAATATTTCTCTAAATGGTTTTTTTTTATGATTTTTTCTAAAATTATTTTTGTCAATTTCATTAGAGAAAGCACTATAGTTTTCCTCACAAAACATTGTCAATTGCTATAACGTTTTTTCTTGTGGGTTTTTTTTCCTTCTAAGATTATCTTTTTTTGGTTTTTTTTTTAATGTTAAGTTGGTAGAGAATTTAGCTTTATAATTTTTAAAAAATATGGCGAAAACAATTATTTTGTTCAATCTTTAAGTTTTTTATCACCAACACAATTTTTTTTCCATCATGAAATATAGGCTTCATCATACTTTTAGTTTTTATTACTTATCTAGAGTTGGTTTAGAATTATAACACTATCAAGTACATTTATTTTATAAGCCCGCAACAGTACGGGCACGCCATTTTGTTTAATCTATAGCAAAATGCTAGTTAAATATTTAATGTGGTTTTTTAAAAGAATATCGTTTTAGTTTTAAAAATAAAACTAAAAACAATTAGTTTTGAAATTGACTTTGCTCCACCGGCCAATCAGCGAATCGGATTTCTAAGTGAAGTTTTTGAATGAAGGTATAAATTAAGCTTCAATTGTTTAAGCATAAAGGTCAGTATGACATCATGTAGAGCTTATGTGCCTAAGTGCAGCTTAATTTATCCTTCCTTCTAGGCCTGCACATCAGAGGGATGCTGAGTAAATCCCTTAACAATCTAGCAGAAAGTTTTGCATGGCCTAATAATTTGCTTGTACATCTCCGTTTAGTAGATTAAGCATCTGGGTGTGATTCCCTAGCACCAACTTCCTTCTCATTTGCAGTTGATTATGATGGCATTTTCTCTCCACTTAGTGTGTTTAGCATTGCTATCACAACACCGTTTGGCAAAAAATATAATTATTTTTGCTTAAAATTATTTTTTTTTTTGATGTTTTGGACCATTTTGATGTGCTGATGTTAAAATTATATATTTTAAAAAATAAAGAGAACATTATTTTGATGTGTTTCGAACGAAAAACACTTTGAAAGCAACCATTACCGCAATGTGAAACACGCTCTTAATCTGATTACTTACATCAGAATATATAATTAAGATATGAGATCTGTGAGACTCTTCAATATACAAATTCCTTGTCCACCTTTAAAG
This sequence comes from Populus alba, assembly GCF_005239225.2. Classification (NCBI taxonomy): domain Eukaryota; kingdom Viridiplantae; phylum Streptophyta; class Magnoliopsida; order Malpighiales; family Salicaceae; genus Populus; species Populus alba. The sequence goes on along the minus strand of NC_133302.1, from coordinate 13,154,508 downwards.
AATAGAATTTGACAATTTTCAGTGAAGCCTTGCAGGCAGTAACTTCCATGCACATCGGATATCAATTCATCAAGTTTTGTGTTATCATGTCACATATTTCTTCATATACCTCTGGCATAGTATTTCTATTGTCAAAAATTTCATTCATGTATTTCAAACCACAATTACTGCAGATAACATTCCATAGAGGTCTGCAACCATTTTGCTCATTTTGGAATGATTTCGAGTCCAGATGTTATGTCGTAGACAGGCACTTTTGGGAATGTCAAATATAACACATCACCAAAGAATTTCCTTCAAAACACAAGCTATAAAGTCTTTCTACTCCAATTTTATTGAAAGCTTTACTTTCATTAATGATCATTCTTGCCCAAATGAACTAGGCAACATTAATTGCAACTTTTATAAGGATTGGGATTCTTCAGTTGGAGCAATAGATGAACTGCACCCACACCCTATGGGAGGGGGTAAACTGAAATTCTTAGAAAGTTATAACATATCTGATGTTGAAGAAGGACCTTTGAACTCTACTTACCAGTTTGCTGATAATACAGATAGTTTAATACGACTTGTGGAACCTGAAATAACATCAACTATTGATATGACACCAGAGAATCCTAGTTTGGGATCTGATTCCCTGGAAATGGATAACAATTCATTATCTAGTGCAAAGGCTGGTTTTGATGATTTTTTGGGCGAGGTTAGGGACTCCATCAACACTTCAATAAATAATGGAGGAAATGTTGTGCAAAGCTCACTAGATACAATTACTTCTTCAATAACATCGATTAAGGAAGGTGCTTCAGAAGCAGTAGATGGTGCCTTGAGTAAAGTATTCTCTAGTTTTGATCAAACAGAAGAATTAGCTGCCAAACATTGACTAGCTTTTCATCTAGTTTGAGGGAAGCCAACAAAAAGCTATTGGCACTTTTGTTGATGTGGTCAGAGTTGCAATCATTGCAGTGGAGGAATCTATAGCAAAAGGGGCTTCTTTTGTTGTTTATTCTTCTGGGCTTGCCAAGGATTTTCTTCCTCCAGAGATCAGGAGTGCACTGAATCTGTCTGAAGAAAGGGTAACAGAGATTTTGAGACCAATTGGTGCAACTTTTCAATAGGTACATTATGCTTGGCACATTTTACTTTGATGGCCATTGTACTCTCATTTAATTGTATGGACTTGAAAAAAAATCTCCTGCAAAGATATATTTGGATTATTTTAGAAATCTTTTTGTTGGAGACATCAGTCACTGCTTTCAGCTTACAGGACTTCTAGTTGAAAACTCAATTACGTCCATCTCTGTTACACTGCTTAATTATGTGCTGATCTAACTAATTTATGATCCAAAACCAAAGCTGAATTTCCTAAACCTGCTTTTACACCTTAAGCAGGTTTACATTGCTATTGAGGGGCTGGAGAAAAGTCTTGGCTTGGATCCAAATGATCCAATTGTGCCTTTTGTTCTTTTCCTTGGAACCTCAGCCACTTTATGGTATGGTTGTCCTTTTATGCATGAAGGATTTATTTATTTAATCTGCATTACATGGGAAGCTTAAGTTTTCTATCAAATTTGTGCAGGGATTTTTATAGGGTGTGGGTATATGGTGGTTACTCTGGAGATTTGTCTCCGCAATTAACTTTGAAGCTCTTACTAGGGAAGGAAGATGCCATACTTATTGATGTCCGGCCTGAGGCAAGAGAGTAAATTTTCTGGCCTTTTATGTTCCTAAGTTTCTTTTTTATTACAAATTTTAGTACCAACGAGAAAAGCAGCAAAACAAGAAAACTGAAGTTGTTGCAAGCCAGTGGTAGTGTTGCTAACACTTTGGAGGATTGTGATTCTTCCGACTCCTTAAACTCAGGAATCCAACAAGGAAATATTCGGTTTCAGATCACTTGTACGAAGCATCAAGACAATGGGTTTGACAGTGAAAAGGAGACTCAAGAAATGATACAAGATGCTGTGGCTCTAGGTTTGGGAAACCCGCAAGAACTAAAAGGGTTCAAAGAAGGAATAATGAGAAATATTGATAGAGAAGTTGATGAGTGGACATCAGTTAACCAGTTGTAAGTTCTCTATCCTGATAAGTCTAGCCTGCCTTGGTTTTTTGCTCTTTTTATGAATATCTTTGCTTGGAACAGCTGTGGTTTAGGCATGTCACACAAGAAAAATTCAATCCGGAATAGGCTTATAAAAAATAATATTGGCATCTGTTTTCTTTTAGAAACAAAGAAAAATAACTGTTGTGACTCCTTCATTAGAAATCTGTGGAATATTGCAACTGTCAAATGGGCTTTTCTAGAATCTATAGGGAAATCAGGAGGGATTATAGCAATGTGGGATAGCTCTGTCTTTGAAGTTAGCTCGGTAGAATTTGGGGGGCAGTGGATCAGCCTATGCGGCACGCATATTCCCTCTTCCTTTACTTGTATGATAATTGGTGTATATGTTGCATCTTCAGTGAAGGATCGTGCTGATATGTGGGAAGAAATCACCACTCTTAAGTTTGCTTTCGAACTACCATTGGTGGTGCTAGGCGACTTCAACGAAACTCTACACGCTCATGAGAGAAGTAGTGGTCACCTCAATTCATCAGGTTCAACTTCATTCCGCAAATTTATATCAGACTGTGAACTGGTTGAATTGAATTTGCAAGGGCATCGGTTCACTTGGTTTAGGGGTGGTTCTATGAGCCGCATTGACAGAGCTTTCGCTTCCCTGGATTTTCATCTACAGTTCCCGTCTCTATCTCTCTGCCGCTACCCTAGAGGGCTGTCCGATCACTGTCAGCTGCTTCTCCAAAGCTCGGAGGTAGACTGGGGGTGGAAGCCGTTTCGTTTTCATAAAATTGCTGGCTGTCAACAACCCTTCTTTCTTAAACAGATTTTGAGGCCCTCTGGTCTGAAAGCTACAAGGAATTTCCAGGTGAGTTTAGTTTGATTAAGAAGTTGGGGAACATGGGAAAAAAGCTGAGACAATGGAATAAATCCACTTTCGGGGATCAAAATCTAAAACTTGCAGACATCCAGAACTCCATCACAACACTTGAAAACTTAAGCGAAGTGTGTCCCTTGTCGGAGACCGAAAAAACAAAGCTCCATGGGCTGAATTCTGAGCAATGGGAGGTTAACAGAAGGGTGGAAGATATGTGGAGGCAAAAATCTCGTCAAAACTGGTGTAAAATGGGGGATAAGAACACTCGTTTTTTTCACATATCAGCAAGTCTAAGGAAGGGCCGCAACTACATTAGTAAGATTGAAAATAATGGCAGTCATCTAGTCTCCTCAAATGATATAAAAGAAGGCGCTGTCAACTTCTTCTCATCCTTGTTTCGCAAACCAACATGTAAAAGAATTGAAATGGGAGGCTCGGGGTTCTCTAAAATTTCAGAAGCCAAATCAATTTGGCTAGAAAGACCACCTTCAATGGAAGAAGTGAAGCAAGCTGTGTGGGACTGTGATGGTTCCAAAGCCCCTGGCCCCGATGGTTTCACCTTTTGTTTCTATAAAAAGGTATGGAATATCATCAGCTCAGAGGTTTTTATGCTGGTTAAAAGTTTTTTCAGAATTGGTAAACTTCCAAAGGGTATCAACTCTTCTTTTGTAACTCTGATTCCGAAATCAAAGGAGCCGAGCAGATTCTCCCATTTTCGTCCAATAAGCCTGATTCACGGGTTATACAAAATAGTGGCAAAGCTACTGTCCACTAGGCTTCGACATGTCATGACAGATGTGATCAGTGTTAACCAGTCTGCATTTATTGCTGGGCGTCAGATTCTAGACGGGTTCATGATAGCAAATGAGGTTGTCCATGGTGTGCATGGCCTCTTATTGAAGGTAGATTTCCATAAAGCCTTTGACTCAATTTTATGGGAACATATTGACACTAGTATGGGATACATGGGTTTTGGCTCACACTGGAGGAAGCTGATATTCGAATGCTTATCCACTTCAAAATTAGCCATCTTGATAAACGGTTCTCCTAGTAGAGAATTTAGTTTGGAGAGGGGTCTCAGGCAAGGGGACCCACTCTCTCCATTCCTATTTGACATCGCAGTTCAGGGATTGACAGTTTTATTCAATAGGGCATCAGCTTCAGGTTACTTCAAAGGCTTACAGACTACCCCAGGACATTACTTAACTCATTTGCAATATGCCGACGACTCTCTGATTTTCTTGCCAAATGATTTTCCCTCTCTTCTACATGCCAAGAGGATTCTACGTTGGTTTGAGATCATTTCCAGACTGAAAGTTAACTTCTATAAAAGCTCACTAATAGGTATCAACTTGGACAACGACTACACCTCTAGCCTGGCGAACTCAGTCTTCTGTCGTAGTGATACTTTCCCGATCAGGTACCTTGGACTACCTCTTGGAGCCAATCCCAACAGACTCTCTACTTGGAAACCAGTGTTGTCCACTATCAGAGCAAAGCTAGTCACATGGAAAGGGAATTTTTTGAGCATGGCGGGAAGGTTATGTCTAATTAAATCAGTCTTGAGCTCTCTTCCTCTGTTTTACATGTCAGTTTTTGCTATGCCAAAGGGTGTTACTAAAGCCATCTCTTCTTTAACCCGGTCTTTCCTTTGAAAAGGAAGCTCAACTTCTCATGGCCTTTTTAAGGTGGCTTGGCAAAAGGTAATAAAGGATAAATCTTCTGGTGGTCTCGGGCTGGGATCCATCCACAACAAAAATCTGGCTTTGCTCTTTAAATGGCTATGGAATCTAGACAATGGAGTGGCAGGAGGCTGGCAAGAACACATTCTTCTAAAATACTGACCTCACTTTATAAATGGTATCCCTGAGTTTGCAGGTTCTTTATCTCCAACTTGGCATGGCATTGTTTCGGCAATCTTCTCAACACAAAACATAGCCAATCTTTTACATGCAAATGTCGGGTTCAAGGTGGGTGACGGGAGGAACATCCGGTTTTGGACTGACTCTTGGCTCGGCTCTGCAACCAATCTCAAGCTCTTATTCCCCAGACTTTATAACCTCTCCTTGCAGCAAAACACCAGCCTTGCAGATATATACAATTTGACAGATACATCTTTAAACCTATCCTGGAGAAGAACCCTTCGGCCTCGTGAGATCTGCCAGAGGGAGAGCTTGATCGCAGAGGTGCAGCGTGGTCTCCTTTTCTCAGATGGTGCAGACTGCAAGTTATGGAAATTCCACAGCTCTGGCATGTACTCAGCTCAATCAGGTCGCCTCTTCTTTGATAGTCTATCGGCCACTGAAAATAATCACTCCCTTACTCTGCTATGGAATGGTTATGCCCCCCCAAAAGTGGATGTGTTCATTTGGCTTCTTCTTCATGGAGGTTTGAGTACAAGAAGTTTTTTAGCTGAGAGGAGAATCATTAATTATGAGGAATCTCACTGCCCATTCTGCTGCAAGGAAACCGAGACAATTAATCATCTTTTCCATTGGTGTCCTATAACATGGTCTCTTTGGGGTCGTTTCTTTAAATGGTTCGGGTGCTCAGGTTGTCTGCACAAAGACCCAAATCAAAATATGAAGGAATGGTCCGGATTGATTAATGGAAAATTTCAGCGACGTGCTATTACCCTCCTCTGTAAAGGTCTGTATTGGTCAATTTGGATAGCGCGCAACCGCCTAATCTTCGAATCTAAGGCTCCTGATTGGGATATGATTTTTGATCTCACTTTTCACCGTTTGGATTTCTGGTTGAAGTCCTCAGTTACAAATTTCAGCTATACAGGTTCAGATCTTTTTAGAAATCCTGAATGTATTATGAACTGGACTAACTAATTAAGTCCCTCTTCACTTTGGTCTTTTCTTTCTTCATATTCCCATTGTATTCTATCTTTCGTTCAGCCCCACTTACTTGATGGGGCTGCTTTATTAATATATAATTATCTCGTTTACTATAAAAAAAATAAAATAAAAAAAACATTAAAGTTGATTGCTCATACATTTTTTACATCACAGTAAAAAAATCTCAAATCTGGCACCCTCATTAATTTCCTTTTTTTGCCCCTTAACTTGGCTTTGAACTTGGTGAACATTGTTTATATGAAGGTATAATTCAGAAAGCACATTAGTATTACATCTAACATGTGTCCTTAAATTATCTCTATCTCTTAAAAAAAAAAAAAAGTATTTACGTTGCTTGAATGAGAAGTTGTAATGTATTAATCAATTTCAATATTCTTTTATTTCACTCCATAGATTGCTGGGCTGTATTGTTGTGTAAATGGCTTGCAGAGAAACAAGTTAAATGCATGAATTCTAGATGATATCATGGTTCATTCCTGGACTAATCATATAATTTAGATAGAGAAGATAGTAGAATTTTGCAAAATTAAACCTTGTGACCTGCATTATAAGAAAATTTGAACTGCCAGGTAAGTCTATTGTTAATCTGGAACCACAACCTATTGTATCATATTGCTAATTGTTTGTTTGCATTTTTATGTGACAGAGACCATACTTGGTCCAAGGTGGCTTCCAGTCGTGGGTAAAACAAGGTATCCAAGCCAAGAAGCTTAAACCTGAGACCATGCTAACCATACTTAATGAGGTAAGGTTATTGCATGACTTGCATATTCTCTTAACTAGTATAAATTTCTAGAAATACAAAATTCTATTTGCTGAAAGCCATCAATCAACTCAAAGTATATGTGTGGAAAATGACAAGCTGTTGATTATACAATAATATATTCAGCCAACTGAGATAAACCTAGAGAATTGATTAATTTGACATTTGTTTCAAAAACACATGGAAAGAGTGAAATTTCTTTGCTGGGTGCACATTGGTGCCCAATGGATACTATCAAAATGGTATCCACACAGCACATAACAACAGGCACACACAGAGGCATATGAGATGTACTTGTGTCTGTGCAGTGCGTGTGTAAATTTACATGGAGAGACTTGTTTCAAAAACAAATAAAAAGAGTGTGCCATGTGCAATCACACTTGTATGAACATGTGCATCATGAGTGTTTGTATATATGTAATTGATGGGCTACCATAAACTCGGTATGCAGGCCATAGGAATTGTGTATGTTTCGAAGCATGACGGTGCATAGATTTATGAAGTGAAATTATGCCCATTATCCAAGTGTTGATTCTTGAGAAAAATGATTACTTTGTCTTTAAGCAATCTAATGGTGTTAGAATTGGCATCTCTTGTTAAAGACTTTTGGTTCAGATTGAATTATTTATTTGGTGCACCAGATTGAATTATATGGAATTCAGTTGGAGAAGTGATTGTTAGTCGAATTGTAGTTTTCGTAAATTTTCCGACATGTTGGGTGCAACTGATTAAAGAACTCTTGAAGCTGTTGTGCAGATAATGTAGTAAGAAATCAACAAGAGGTTGTGTCCCAAGTATCTGAGCCCAAGTCTACAGGAACGTTTTGAAACATTCAATCAAACAAGTTGATATGATTCATTACAACTCAGAAAGTTATTTTGATATATGCAACAAGCTGACTTGTTGGATCATTTTACAATCTGGGAGGAAGGTTGTTCTCCTTGTTCATACAAATCCACAACCTTCGCATTTCAATCAACATTTTTCTTGTTGCTAAGACCATTTGGTCATGTAGGATTTACATTCAATATGCTTTGTCAATCTGTGCTATTCTTTTCATGGATTGCAAATTATAATTACAAGTATTTACAAGTATTTTCTGGAAGTGCTTGATTTTCTTGTGCAAGATCTAAGCTTTTCACAAAATACTTGATAGTTGTGACAACTTGGCATCATTTCAGGAAGCTGAAGCAATTCTAGAAGATATCAGACCTTAGGTAATGGTGTGGTAAGAAATCAGATTGCTTTTTGTGATACTACACTATGATTATTCTATTTCAATCTTTTCTACACTTGGATTTCTTTTCCCCAAAATCCATCTTTTAAAAAAAAAAGGATATCTTGTATCTCGAGAGATTTGTTTATGGGATGGGAATGATCTTTTTATTTTGTAGCAAGGAAATAAAATAATTACAAGTTGATTTCTCTGTTTTGAATGTATGCTTCTCTTTGGTCTAGAGACATGCTTCCACAAATATGTGTACATGATTAACTAGAACTATTCATGCTGTTTACATCAGGTCTTCATTAATCATCAATCCATGATTGATAAATATCTATTGCTTACCATGCAAATGTCCAGTGCATCCTTTACTTAATACTATATTCACGTTGTGGACAGGGTTTTGCTGTAGCATCATATGCATTGCTAGCTTTGTACATTTTCTTCCTTATGGACAGGCTCTATTACTTTTCAAGAACAACTCCCTAAAATGTTGAAGAGTTTGAAATACTTCAGTTGTATTATATAGAACCAATGATATAAATTCTGGTTTTCTTTATTTTTTTTCTTTTCTTTTTTGTTGTTTTCCTTACATTCTTCTTGCCAACCAAGCTTGAACTTTGTTTCAGAGTGGGAGAAGACCTTACAATTTATTGCCATCATTGGCCTCAGTCAGGTACACTTTCATTTGTTATAGTGCTCTGGTTAATGTTTCTTTCAAACACACATAGATGTTGATTTCTAAGCTGATAATGATTAAAACAAACTTCACACATTCTGATATTGTGCTAATATTTAGATCATTTGATGTAATCCGTGAAAATAGCATGTATACGACCATTAAGCTAGATTCCCTTTGCTATTTTGCATGTGTCCTAGGGAAAGGTTTATGTCATTGCTAAATTTAGTTAAGGGAACCTTGAGTTTCTCTAATTATTGGTTTCTCACACTCTGCCAGACTATTTATCAGCGGGTTGCTTCTTAAAATGGCCCTGAAGATTTTAAGCAAGATGTGTATTTATGGTGTAATTGGCACAATTTTGTAAATCATATTGGAAACCGGGTCTGAAATCAAGTCTATGTTTATTCATGCTCAATGAATTATATAAGACGCACCTAGTATCATGTTAGATAGATAGGTGTCATATGTTATTACAACATTATTTAGCAACCCAAATCACATGTTTACTGGGATGATGAGTTTTTATTAACAAAATGAACCTTGGTGTTTGCACAGTAAAGAGCATAGAAAAATTTATATATAGCAAATCTCTTCTGTGTCTCAATGTTCTTTCAACATTAGGTTCTTGACCATGTTCTGATCATGTCAGAAGTCTGAGTCATGTTGATAAGCAAATTGCCTATAACATTATCAAGGTTCATATTTCCTAACCTCCACCAGACGTTTAGAAGTTATTTAACCATTTTCACAGTTGGATTCTTTTCAGTAGTTGGATCATGTTTAACCAAGTTTTTGGATTGTTGATATCTTTGATTAACTGGGATCTCAAATGCTTCTTTGAAGGCGTTTGCAATTAGTTTCTTTTCAGTAGTTGGATCATGTTTAACCAAGTTTTTGGATTGTTGAGATCTTGATTAACTAGGATTTCAAACGCTTCTTTGAAGGTGTTTTCTCTCTCCCGTTAGACTTGGAGTCCAGGCATTTTCATAGGCAGCAGGAAAACTGGAAAACAACCGCATTGGTTTACCTACATCACCTTCATCTTCAGATGTTCAAAACTGGGTGTTGCAAGCTGCTGCAAAGCGTGAATCCCAACCATCTGAAACTGAAGTTCCTAATCCATCACCTGAATCAGTGACTCCATTAAATGAGAAAGTAGATCTTTCAGAAGCATAAGCATCAAGGCGGCATTTATTGGAGTGTGGTGTATAATTATTTGAGGCGGCATTAAATCTAAGAAGATCACTTGGCTAAATTTAAGAAGAGGTCTAGGTTGTGGCGAGCAATCAATCTGGTAAACACAGTCAAGAGATTCTATGGATCCAGTTTTATAATGAGGTTGGTTAGCTGTAAAGTTCCCGAATTCTTCTAAATTCGGAATTAATTTTGTTACTTTTCATTTTCATTTTTCATATTTCTTAGTTTTAAGTTTATTTAAAGATTTATAAAATATGCAATAACAAAATCTTGAATACTTCCAGTTAGTTGAGGAATTAGTTATAACTTTCAGACTCCTTAGATTTTTCAAAATCCAGTTTTAAAATGAGGTTGGTTGTTATAATCTAGATTTTTGAGTCTATTTATAATCAGCTGAGATCTAGAATTTTTTTAAATTAGGTTCAAAAAATATTGTCTGAGCTAGTTTTGAGTTTATTTAAAGAGTTATAAAATATACCATAATAAAATCCTGAATACTTACTGTTTTTCTTGTGTTGTGTTGTTAGTTTATGTAATCAAAGATCCAAACATGACTATAGTATTCTGCATGTGCAAGAATAAATGTGCACATGATTCATTAGTTAAGGTGGTTGTTACAGTTTGTTTAGGAATTAGTTGAATAACAGTTGCAAGGGAAGAACAATATTTACAGCTATCATGAAAACCAAGTAATAATTGAAGATCAATATGCAGTAATTACAGAACTCTCTCTCCCTTTCAATTTCTTTTATTTCTCCCTCAATTTTCTTCTGAACTTTCGTCCGCCAGTATATTTTCATCAAAGTGCAGATACACCCCACAGCTTTTCAACTTGAAAGGCCTTCGGATATCAGGATCTACCTTCCTCCCTTTAACGTCCACTTCAAGGTGGTAGAGTTTAAATGTAACTTCATTGCCAGAATATTTACGTAAATGATTTACCAATTCGAGCTCGTAGTGTAGAATCATGTGATCTGAGTCACATGACCCCAAGACATTTGTTAGAGTCTGTTCTTCCCGGGAAGCAAAGACAACTTCATCATGCTTACCGTTTTTACCCTTAACATGGTAATTACAATATACCTTATGGAAGGGAATAGGGAGTAGAAAGACAAGGCAGAAAGCAATTCCCTTGAGCTGATGACAATTTGAGGGCAACTGTATGGTGAGTGAAGATCCAATTCCTTTGTCACCGAACCATTCTGGAATTTCACTCCCCGGTAGAACCATTTGAATACCGCCATCTGGGATCTCCTCTCCGGACTGTAACACAAAAGTCACATTTCGAAAATGTGATGAAGCAAGCAAGAAAGAGAGAAGAAAGAAAGACAAGGGGGTTTAGAGAGATACCTGAATTTTCAAATGCAATGCTGCTACCAGTGGTTTCTGATCCAATTTGAAGCAATTTCTAAAATCCAATTGATTATGCCATAATCTACCGATGTTTATGATTGATATTGCGGTTTCTAGTGATGCACAGTCATGTGTCTCTAGATGCCTCAGCGAAGGGGGAAGCTCAGGTAACGCTTTAATAGGCGTTTCATCTAAAAATAGAGACCTCAAAGATATCATATACTTAATGAATGATGAGGGTATCTCTTTAATGCCTATTCTACTCAAGTAAAGATGCTGCAAAGATTCCATAGGCACTGTGATTTCTGGGAAGCTCTCAAGTTTTGAGCAACCACTCATCACCAAACTTTCAAGTCCTGTGAGAAACTGGATTGATGAGGGTAGCTTTTTAAGTGGTGTTCCATCTAATTTTAGCATCTTCAAAGATGTCATATGCTTAAATGATATCGAAGGTATCGCTTTAATGCCTGTTTTACTCAAGTAAAGACGCTGCAAAGATTCCATAGGCACTGTGATTTCTGGGAAGCTCTCAAGTTTTGAGCAACCACTCATACCCAAACTTTCAAGTCCTGTGAGAAACTGGATTGATGAGGGTAGCTCTTTAAGTGGCGTTCCATATAAATATAGAGCCTTCAAAGATGTCATATGCTTAAATGATATCGAATGTATCTCTTTCATGCCTGTGTTACTCAAGTCAAGAATCTTCAAAGATTCCATAAGCACTGTGATTTCTGGGAAGCTCTCAAGTTTTGAGCAACCACTCATCTCCAAACTTTCAAGTCCTGTGAGAAACTGGATTGATGAGGGTAGCTCTTTAAGTGGTGTTCCATCTAATTTTAGACTCTTCAAAGATGTCATATGCTTAAATGATATCGAAGGTATCGCTTTAATGCCTGTTTTACTCAAGTAAAGACGCTGTAAAGATTTAATAGGCACTGTGATTTCTGGAAAGCTCTCAAGTTTTGAGCAACCACTCAGACTCAACACTTGGAGTCTTATGAGAAACTGGATTGATGAAATCTCTGGAAACTTGGTCATCTTTGAGCAACCACTTAGAGAAAGGACTTTCAACTTGCCAGCAATTGATTGTGGAACTTCTTTGATTGAAGTTTCCCACAAACGTAAGCTTTTCATATTTTGTGAAATCGTTGGAGACGTGGTCAAATCTAGGCACGAACTTGTAAAAAGTTTTCTGAGAACCTCGGTTTCCAGCTTGTCAAGATATTGAAGAGATGACGGAACCTCGGTTAAACTTTCACAGTACTCAAGTTTTAAGGACTGTAAATTTTTTGCCATTGATAGATCTGGCAATTCCGTCAAATATTCAGAGTAAGATAGGTCAATTCTTCTTAAATTTCCAACATCCTGTCAACAGAAAAAGGCATGATTAGAAAGTTAGCACCTCCAACTTCATATTTCTGATCATAAATCTGTAGCAATTAAATCATACCTTTACTCCTGTCCAAAGTTTTACAAGCTTGCTTCCCCAGAGGTGAAGCTCCACAAGGTGTTCAGCACGAAAAGATGGCGGCAAGGATTTCGAAGGGAATCCAATCCATTGCAAATATCTCAGCTCATTAGGAAGATATTCGAGGCCAGTAGGAGGAATGACATAAAGCATTTTATCTTCTTTGGAGTTGCGATGACCATAGAAATTGAGAAATCTAAGACCATCCATCATTGCAAAGGCATCAGATTTCAAGTGTATCTGTCTCGATAACTTAGAGGTGTCCAAAGATATGCCTTTAATTTTTCGAGTTCCCTGTTAAACAAGAATAAAGAATAAACAAACAATAATACAATCTACTCAAACACATCAACTTTTGAGCAAATACATGAACAACAGTTAATGGCTGTAGCTTTAACCTTATTTTCCTCCAATACTTGAACGACATCAGGAAGATGACATAACCTGCTACGTTCGCCAGGAAAATCAGATTCTGCACGAACAATGTTAAATGCCATTTCTTGTAGTAAATCATGCATTTGTAGACGGTTATCATATGTAGTAGTTATGAGACACTTATCAATGAGCGTGCTTATATCGAAAATCACAGACCGACCATAAAAGCCATCTAATATTCTTGTTGCTTGGTCTTGCCACCATCCTACGAAGAAATGTGCTATGTCAAGAAATATGGATTTTTGTTCTGAATCCAACCCATCGTAACTAATTCTCAATGCCCTTTCGATTTGAGGGTCCTGATCTAGTTTATTCAATGCACTGCGCCATTCTTCGATGCTTTTACCATAGAGAGAGGAACCCAAAACTTTAAGAGCCAACGGATTGCCTTGTACATGCCTTTCAATCTGTTCTATCAAGTGTCTTTGATCAATTGTGGTGATGCAATTCTTCAAGGCTTTCAAGTTAAAGAGTTGAATAGCTTCTTCATAGTCCAACCTCTCAACCTTGTATGTCTCATCAACTACATTCTTGAGCACTTGCTTGTCCCTACTTGTTATGAGAACTTTACTGCCCGGACCAAATGAACTGTTTCGATCATCAAGCAAATCTCTCCATTCTTCCAAAGCCATTGAATTATGCACATCATCCAGAACAATAAAAAGCTTTTTACGACTAAGTCTATCCCTCACAAAAGGATCTCGAAAACTCAAGGAGCCCACAGTGTTCAGAGTTTCTTGGCCAAGCAGCTGTGAAAGAAAGCTTCTTTGCAAATCAGATTGGTGCCTAAAGTTTGCAAAAAAGATTCCTTCAAATCGAGAACGAACCTTGTTGCACACAACTTCAGCAATCGTTGTCTTACCGATACCACCCATTCCCCATATCCCTATAATGAGAACATCTGGAGAATTTATATTTAACAAAGACTCAACTTTGCTAACACGAACATCAATTCCAATTAGACCAGCCGGAGTACTGTGACTTGAAGACATGGCATGCAATTTTTCCAAAACATCTCCAACGATTTTCTCAATAAATTCAGGCTCCAGCCTGACAAACAAGAAGAACACACATAATTGTTAGTCAAAATGGACCGGACAAGAAGAAACATATAAACATAGTAGACACGTACGAGTAATTGAGCATCATCATCGGCAATGGATAGTGCTAATGTAACACATGAATCGATCATCATTGGCAATGGATAGTGCTAAAAATACATGACATTCTATATTAATCACTTTTACATGTAATCAGGGTTTATCTAAGAAAATCAATTAAATGCAAATGCATAAGATGTTTTCTCGTATCATCTTAATTTATCATAATAGAATCATCTCTATCAATATTATTTATTTTTTTAATATGGCATTATCCTTTTCACCTCAAATAAATATAATATTATTTAATGACAAAAAAAAAACATTGTCTGTCCTTGTAAAATTTACCGTAAGGATACAAAAGAAAATTAAAAAAATATATTATTTTTTTATATAAATACATCAAAATAATCTTAAAAGAATAAAAAAAAGATTTAAAATAAAAAGAATAATGAAAAAAAAAGACATTTTGAAATATAAAAACAAACAACCACTTAAAGCCTTAATATTTATACAAGCGTTTCGCTACAAATAATATATATATTTTTTTAAAATTATTTTTAATATAAACATATTAAAATAATTTAAAAATACTACAAATTTAATTTAAAATAAAAACAATTTAAAGGTTTTACAAAACATTTTAAAACACAAAACAAACAACCACTTAATAACTATACAAACATTTTACATTAAATAATAATTTTTTATTTTTTAAAATATTTTTTAATATAAACACAAATAATATAAAAACACTACAATAAAATAATTTTAAAAAAAAAACCATTTGAAAACACAAAACAACCAACCACATAATATCTATACAAGTGCTTCGCTACAACGTTTTCAAAATCATATAAAATAAATATGAATTCACAGAGCTCATCATTCTCAATAATTTTAAATTAAATTTCAAATCCTCAACAAATGAACGAATATTTTCTCATGGGATATATTTCAAGAGCTTACTCAGAATTCCCTAAGCTCCTTCCAGATAGATTGGCTGCATCCGTCAAAGCCTTTCTGAAGCTCTGCTCTGTGTCCATCGTCAAAGCTTTCTTCTTTATCAATCTAGCCAATGCATGTCCAAAGCTTCCTGTTTGATTTCTTACATGGGATGGATCCACCTTGTAGAATACTGGAATAACTATCTGTCTATTATTTCTTCTACGCTCAATAATCTTAGCAAGCTCCTCTAAGCACCATTTGGAAGATGCGTAGTTTTCAGAAAAAACAATCACAGAAAGCTTGGCCTCTTCAATTGTTCTCAGAAGTGATGCCGAGATCTCATCTCCTCTCACAAGCTGATAATCTATGAAAGTTAGGATTTGTTTCCGGTTCAAAGCAGCATGGAGGTGGCTGGTAAAACCAACACGAGTGTCTTCTCCCCTGAAACTAAGGAAGACATCATGATATTTAATTACTTGTGGCTGGGCGGTGGTTAAGGTGGAAGTAGTAGATGGCGATGGAGACACATTGGGGTTTCGTATGATGAATCTCCAGATATAAACAAACAAAAAGATATTGAGAAACAATAAAAATACCACCATTGTTTTGTGGAGAAACAGTCGAAGAAACAAGAGTAGGACTCTGTTGGTAAGGCAGTTCTGGAGGGAGAGAGCGGAAGTAACTCAAGGAAAAAAGATGAGGCTGATTTTGAGTCAGTAGCTTAGGCTCTACGTGTTTAAGACCCTCTAAATTTATAATAATGGGGGGATCAAATCCAAGTATTTTCTTAGGCTTTACGGAAGTAACCATTTGTTGATTTCCTGGAAATTCCCCAGTTACAAAGTGATGTGATAGGAAAAGGCCTTTATACGTTGTTTTGTTTTTATGGTATTCACAGTGTTTTTATAAATTTTAATTTTTAAAAAAATTAAAATTTTTAGTTTTTTTTATTTTTAATTTACTGATATAAAAATAATTTTTTAAAAATAAAAAATATATATATTCTTGTTTATCATATCACAGAGATGTGATAGATACCTTTTTTAATATTTCAAATGTATTAGCTATTCACTTGGCGGAGTAGCAGATCTTCTCTTTAACTTTTTTATTATATATATTTTTTAAAAAATAAACACTTCTGTCCCACATCAATCATTCTTTAGTCTATTAATTTTTACTTCAAATTCTTTTATAATTTTCGTGGAAATTACGAATTTCTTGTCTTTGTTCTTTAAGGAACGGTTGCTTTTGATAATGGTCATATCAAAATCTGTCATAGCACTTTTTAGAAATATACTGTATTTTAATACATTATAATTTCCCTAGCAGCCCCAGGGAGCTGCCATGCACATGGAAGGAAAGGCGCTTTTATCTTTGCCTGTAAATGTCAAGTATGTTTTGGTGTTTGCTGAGAAATAATATAAGAGAAAGGAAGAAATGTTTTGTGTATTTATTAACGTAACTGAAGACCATATATATAGCCTTTACAAAGATTGAAAACAGAAGCTAATAATACAAATCAAAACAGAAATAACAGAATCTTAAACAATAGGAATTATTCAAGACTAGAAATCAGCTAAGTCCTAAAAACTTGTTCAACTGGAAACAAACTCTAACAGTAAACAATGTTTTTATAAAAAAAAATTTATTTTTTATTTAAGATTTTTTTTTTAATTTTTTTCAGTTTGTTTTAATATGCAAATGTTTAAAAATAAAAAATATATTAAAATATATTTTAATATATTTTTAAATAAAAAATATTTAAAAAATCAATTATTATTATACTCGTAAACATCTTTTATATCTTCCGTCCAAGTATTTGCCCTGCGAAGAAATTTTTTGCTTTCATATTATATTATAATGGTTATGATGATTTAATTAAAAAGAACTTATTAAAGGGCTTGTTTGATATTGTATTAGTGATTATTTTTTAAATTATTTTTTTTATTAAAAATACATAAAAATCATATTTTTTATTTTTTAAAATTTATTTTTGATATGAGAACGTCAAAATAATATAATTAAATAAAAAAATAATTTAAAATAAACAAAATTCAAATTCAAGTATTTTCTCTCGGCATTACAGAGGGTGCACATTGTTAGCTTCCTGGAAATTTTCCATGCAGAAAAGGCTTCAAGTCTTGTTATTTGTGATGCGGTAGGAAAGGGTTAGGCTTTTGTTTGTCTTTGCTATGTAAACAAGGTTTTAATAGATTTTGAAATTATTTTATATTTTATTTTACATTAGTTTTTTTGTTTGTTTTGATGCTTTGGTATTAAAAATAATTCTTTAAAAGTAAAAAAAAAAAAAAACATTATCTTAATGTATTTTTAAGTAAACATATTTTTAAAAAATCAACTTCTACTATACTCATAAACACTCTCTATATCTTCAATCCAAGTATTTACATATGCCAAAAGACTTTTTTGCATTCACATTATTGTATAATGGTTATGATTATTTGATTGAGAAGAACTTATTAGGGAACCTATTTGATATTGAGGTAATAATTGTTATTCAAGATAATTTTCATTTGGAAATATATTAAAATATTTTTTAAAATATTTATTTTTAATATCAATATATTAAAATAATATAAAAAAAATTAATTAAAAATAAAAAAAATCAAATCCATGTATTTTCTCATACGTTAGAGAGGGTGCACATCTACTTGGAAATTTCCTGTGGACAGAAAGGCTTAATGTCTTGTTATTTGTTTTTTCTTTTTGTGATTTGGTAGGAAGAGCATCGAGTCTTCGATACAAGTGTTTGCACGAACTAGGACTTTGTTGACTTCCAATTATATTATAGTGATTATAATGATTTCATTGGGAAAAACTTGTTACTCTGACCCAATAATAGGAATTTTTTTTAAAAACAAATTGATACAGCTAGAGAAATATATAATATAGTTTAATTTTATTTAAAAAAGAACATAGTTTTTTTAAAAAAACTGCTATTTTAAACTACGATTTTAATATAAAAGCGATTCAAAATCACAATCGTGGTTCTGTTTACTGCTTTTGGCAATATAATTGGCATGCAGCCATGTAATTATAATTACTTCTTCTTTTTACATGCTTTCTTCCACCTCATTACACACAATCTATTCAAATAAATCGGCAGATGCCTTTTCCTTTTTCCTTTTATATATATTTATTTATTGTGAAGAAGAAGAAGAAAAAGAAGTCGTCTTGAAGGAGAGAGGAAGGGACGGGGGACGGGGGATGGGGCCAATCCTCTTCTTCATATTGACGGGGACAACGACTTGACCTTAAGTGCGCTTCCTGGCAAGTGCTTGGGCAGCGTGTTCGGGAAGCTGAGTTTGGAAATTACGTGTTTCTCGTCATCATGACTGTTGACGAGAACAAGAAGAAGAAAAAGAAGAAACAGTAAAATAATTATTTTTTATCATTCAGCTAACTAGAATTTTTTTTATAAAATTCATTTATTATTATCATTGTTATTTGTTGTAATTATCAAAGACAAAATATTTTTAAAACATTTTAGAAGTACAAAAAAATAATTTAAATATTCTTAAAATAAAGCTTTTTAAAACTAATATCCATGAGTGTTTTGGTCTTTTTAACATTTTCATAACAGAAATAACTATATTACTCTTAAAAAAATAAAATAAAGAAGAAGTTCTTAAAAACTTTATTATTTTTTTTAATTTTTCCGGGTTGAACCGAGTTAACTCATGAAACCTGGAACTCGGTCCCTTGACCGAGTCAACTCTCAGACCGGGTTTAATAACTATGATTTTTGCATGTCGATGACATTTTTGCCTAACATTATATTATAGATTGAAAAGAATTTGTCAGAGAAACTATTTGTCATTGTAATAACAATTATTTTTAAAGTGTTTTTAACTTGAAAATACATTAAAATAATATTTTTTTTATTTTTTAAAATTAATTTTTGATATCACTACATCAAAACGATATAAAAAATAATAATTTAAAAATAAAAAAATTCAACTCGATAGAACCATTTTCATGATGTGAGCTTGCATGTCATTTTTGGCTTCCATCCAACCTTAAGCAGAAAAACGAAAGCGGAAAAAAAATGCTATTTCTTAAAACCTTGATCCAATGACCTTAGTTTGGATTAGATTTAAATTCAATCAGATGAAGATTAACCCTATTCATGAAAAATTGAAGATTTAAATTATTAATCAGATGAAAAATTAAATTATTCAAGTGTTAGTGTAGGGTTTAAGTAATAGATTGCCACTAAACTAAGCTACTTAGATACGCTCAAAACAATTGAACTCTTATTCATGAAAATTTAAATTATTTCTTTGTCAACAAAGAAGGCTGGACAACTTGCTATGTCTTTTAATTAAAATTAAAATTAAAAAAAAAACTAAAAATTATTCGTAATTATAAGAGACAAAATAACTTTTAAACATATTAGAAGTACAAAAAAATAATTTAAATATTCTTAAAACTAATATCTGTTTTGGTCTTTTTAACATTTTCATAACAGAAATAACTATATTATTCTAGAAAAAAATAAAATAAAAATAAAAATAAAGAATCAGTTGTCTTGAGTAGGGACCGGGGATGGGCCAATCCTCTTTTTGATGGTCGGGCAATAATAGCCACTTTGATGGGGACGACGACTTGACCTTGACTCTTCCAGGCAAGTGCTTGGGCAGTGTGTTTTGGAAGCTAAGTTGCCTTGACATTATGCAATTATGTATTTCTTGTTTTAACGGTGGCTTTCGATAATTAATGGTCATAATGATTAGAGACAAATTAATTTTTAACCGTTTTAGAAGCACTGAGGAATGTTTCAAATATTCTTTAAAGTAAAATTTTAAAAACTAGGATTCATGGGTGTTTCGGTAAAATAGTTAAAGTAAGAGTTTTAGTTATAATCAAAGTGAATTAGAGACATTTGCATCTTAAAAGCATCCATGTTTTTTTAGACAGCACATGTGACTTTTCTCCGCAGACCAACACCACTTTTTACGACTGTATTAAAGCATAACGACGTCATGTTTTTTTATGGTTAGACACGTGTGCATGACTGCGTAATGGTTTGCCTCCAACAATTATTGCTGTAATTAGAAGAAACATATATTCTCGTGTATCATCATATCACAACTGTGATAGATACTTTTTTTAATATTCTCGTGTATCAACAATTATTGCGTCATGGTTTTTTTTTTTAGGGTGTATCATTCAGGGTTTATGGGTACCCCTTTTTAACAAGTACGTTTCCTTAAAATTAAATTTGTATCATCATTCTTACAAGAATATAATAATATGATCAACACTTCTTTAAACAGTGTCTCAAAAAAGCCGTGTTTCCTGGAAATTTAATATGTATAAAAGGCTTCGGGTTTTTTTTTTTATTAGGGCATCAAGTCTTCGATCAAGTGTTAACGCGTATAGAGGAATCTGTTGACTTCACATTATATTATAATGGTTGTTATGATTTTACTGGGAAGAAATAATGAGTTATATTGCTCATTATATTAATCTGCCCCAATAATAGGAATTTTTTAAAAAAAATGATACATTTAGAGAAATAATATGGTTTAATTTTTTTTAGAAAACAACATAGTTTTAAAAAATCTGCTATTTTTAAATCTCGATATCTGTGATTTTGCAAAATCACAATCTATCCAAATAAGATCGTGTTTGACAGTGTGGTAGCGGTTGCTTTTCAAATAGCTTTTCGTGTCGAAATACATGTCAATGATGTTTTTTCATTTTTTAAAAATCATTTTTGACATTAGCACATCAAAACGATCCTAAAAGTACAAACTGAACTCAATTTTAACAAAAAAAAAAAATTTCAAATTTGCACCAAACACAGATAAAAAAGTTCTCTAAATCGGCAGATGCCTTTTTCTTTTTCATTAATATATATTTATTTTATTGTTGAGAAGAAGAAGAAAAAGAAGTCGTCTTGAAGGAGAGAGGAAGGGACGGGGGATGGGGCCAATCCTCTTCTTCATATTGACAGGGACGACGACTTGACCTTAAGTAGTCTTCCTGGCAAGTGCTTGGGCAGCGTGTTCGGGAAGCTGAGTTTGGAAATTACGTGTTTCTCGTCACCAGTGCTTTGACTGTTGATAACGACAACTGGTGATTTTGGGCCTGCTTTGGCAACTTGATAGAATGTTTTTGATCCTCACCATTTTCATGATGTGAGCTTGCATGTCATTTTACGCCTCCATCCAATCTTATGCGGAAAAACGAAAGAGGAAAGAAATACTCAATGATTTTATGAGAACCTGAAAACATGTTTTTGCATCTCATTTCTGGCCTCCAGTAACCTTAGTTTGGACTAGATTTAAATTAAAATAGATGAGAATTATCCCATAAAATTACTAAAACTAAGAACTATGAATATATTTTTGAGATTTTTACTGATAACAGAATAAACTATAAACAATCAGTGCTATCAATGATCATATTAAACTACATATACATAAAAAAATAAAATTACAAATGCAGTATCCACAAAGTTTAAGTCTTGAGTAACAAAGTTATCTACACATACCATGCATTGATTGCATTGATGATATGAGAACCTGAAAATAAACCCAATAAACCTTCAAAGTACAGGTCTTTAAAATTAAAAAAAAAATAAATTCTTCATGTAAACTGAGCATATGAAAATAATAAGAGAAAAAGAGGGAACCTGCTAAGGGGTTTACTGATAATTAATCTTCATGTGAACTGAGGGCACATTTTTTTTTATCCTTTTCTAACACTTTTTTTTTCCAGTTTATCTTAAATGTTAGATTTACTGATAATTAAATTTTAGATTTTTATGTTTCTCCGTGCGAGGTTTTCCCTTTGTATGCAGCCCCTTTAACAGTTAATCTGCATTACATGGGACATGGAAAGTGAGCTCAGAATAGGAAAAAGATGTGAATTTGTTGACTACACATTATATTATAATGGTTATTATGATTTTATTGGAAAGAAATAATGAGTTATATTACTCATTATATTAGTCTGCCCCTATAATTGGAATTTAAAAAAAAAATGATACAGTTAGAGAAATAATATGGTTTAATTGTTTTTTAGAAAACAACATAGTTTCAAAAAATCTGCTATTTTAAATCTTGATTTTAATATATCTGTGATTTTGCAAAACCACAATCCATCCAAATAAATCGTCCTTTTCCTTTCTCCTTTATATATATTTATTTATTGTGAAGAAAAAGAAGAAGAAGTCGTCTTGAAGGAGAGAGGAAGGGACCGGGGATGGGCCAATCCTCTTCTTCATGCTCCTGCAATAATTTTTATATTGAAGGGGACGATGACTTGAACTAAGTTTCTGTTACGAAATATTGTTGTGGTTTTTTTTTAAAGTGTTTTATTTTTAAAATATATTAAAATAATATTTTTTTAATTTTTTTAAAATCAGCACATTAAAACGATCTAAAATATTAAAAAATATTAATTTTTAATAAAAAAATTTAAACTTTTCATAAACACAATTTACATCGGTTCCCAAATAAGCATATGCAAATGCCTTTTTCTTTTTCTTTTTTTATCGGCAGATGCCTTTTCCTTTTTAAATGCCTTTTGCCTTTTCCTTTATATATATATAAAGGAAAAGGGAAACACGTAATTTCAAGGAAGATATAAGGTCAAGTCGTCGTCCCCATCGATATGGCTATTATTGCCCGAGCATCAAGAAGAGGATTGGCCCAGGCTTTGGCAACTTGATAGAATGTTTTTGAATTTTAACCCATTTTCATGATGTGAGCTTGCATCTCATTTCTGGCCTCCTTCCAACCTTAAGCGGAAAAACAAAAGAAGAAAGAAATACTCCTTAAAACGTTGATCCAGTGACCTTAGTTTGGACTAGATTTAAATTAAAATAGATGAAAATTAACCCACAAAACTACTAAAACTAAGAACTATGAATATATTTTTGAGACTTTAACTGATGACAGAATGAACTATGAAGTATGAACAATCAGTGCTATCAATGGTCATATTAAACTACATATACATAAGAAAATAAAATTACAAATGCATTATCCACAAAGATTAAGTCTGGAGTAACAAAGTTATCTACACATACCATGTAATGATGATATGAGAACCTGAAAATAAACCCAATAAGCCTTCAAAGTCCAGGTCTTTAAAATTAGAAAAAAAAATCTTCTTGTGAACTGAGCATATAAAAATAATAAGAGAAGAAGAGGGAACCTGCTAAGGGGTCGTAGAAACCAACACCTTGAAGGTGTTTGCCATCTCTTGGAGTATGGCTATCAGCAGTAACAATTATGTAAAATGCCCTGTTTTTGCATCCCTAAACCAATCTTCACTGCCATTTTCTCTACTAAAATAAATATCTTAGTATTGGGTTGTGACTGATTTTATGAGCTTTTTTATTATCATATAGAACCAATGATATAAATTCATGTTTTCTATATTTTCTTTTCTTTTCCTTTTCGTTGCTTTCCTCACATTCTTCTTGCCAACCAAGCTTGAACTTGGTTTCAGAGTGGGAGAAGACCTTATAATTTACAATTTATTGCCATCATTGGCCCCAGTCAGATATACTCTTATTTGTTACAGTACTTTCGTCAATGGTTCTTTCATACACACACATGTTGATTTCTAAGCTGATAATGTTCAAAACAAACTTCACACTTTTTTGATATTGTGCAAGCACTCATATCATTTGATGTATTCCATAAAAATGACGTGCATTCGACCATTAAGTTAGAGACTATTTATCGGTGGGTTGCTTCTTACAATGGCCCTAAAGATGTGAGTATAGCCTTCCCCAAAAGTCTTTTATCTTTCATGTATTTATGGTGTAATGGGCACAATTTGGTAAATCATAATGGAAACCAGGTCTAAAACCAAGTCTTGTTTATTGTTCCAGGAAACTTAGATTTTACACGAACAATGCTAAATGCCATTTCTAGCATTTATGAGTAGTTATGAGACACTCATCAATGAGCGTGCTTATATAAAAAATCACAGGCCGACAATAAAAGCCATCTAATATTCTTATAGCTTGGTTTTGTTCAAATCTTCTAAAGAAATATGGATTGTTTATTCAATGCACTGCACCATTCTACAGTGCTTTTACCATAGAGAGAGGAACCCAAATCTATAAGAGCCAACGGATTGCCTTGTACATGACTTACAATCTTTTCTATCAATTCTCTATGATCAATTGTGGGGTTGCAATTCTTCAAGGCTTTTGAGCTAAAGAGTTTAAGAGATTCTTCATGGTTCAACCCCTCAACCTCGTATGTTTCGTCTACTTCATTCTTAAGCACTTGCTTGTCCCTACTCGTTATGATAACTTTACTGCCCCGACCAAATGAACTGTGTCGTCCATCAAGCAAATCTGTCCATCCTTCCAAAGGCATTGAATCATCCACATCATCAAGAACAATAAAAACCTTTTTACGACGAAGTCTCTCCCTCACAAAAGAATCTCGAAAACTAAAGAAGCCCATGCTCATAATTTCTTGGCCAAGCAGCTGTGAAAGAAATCTTCTTTGCAAATCAGCCATGGAACCAGTTTTTAATGCTTGCCTAAAGTTTGCGAAACAGATTCCTTCAAATCGAGAACGAACCTTGTTGCACACAGCTTGAGCAATCGTTGTCTTACCGATACCATCCATTCCCCATATCCCTACAATGAGAACATCTGGAGATTCCATATTTAACAAAGATTCAACTTTGTTAACGCGAACATCAATTCCAAATAGACCCGTAGTGTGACTTGAAGACATAGCTTGCAGTTTGTTCGAAACATCTCCAATGATTTTCTCAATAAATTCAGACTCCAGCCTAACAAACAAGAAGAACACACCTAATTGTTAGCCAAAATGGACCGGACAAGAAGAAACATATAAACATACTCACTCCTTAGTAGCTACATCTATACATAGTAGACACGTATGAGTAATTGAGCATCATTATTGGCAATTGATAGTCCTAATGTAACACTTGAATCATAAACCTGGACAAGATTCTCTTACTGGGCCTCTCGAGAGAATGAATTTGAGTTTAGAAATATGCAGCAGCTCCCTACTTATATCACGCTACAGTAATCAATCATTGAAACTGGAAACTACTTGTAAGTGTATATCTAAGAAAATCAATGAAATGCATAAGATGTTTTCTCAAATCATCATATCATATAATCCTTTCTGTAGAATCGGAAAGGAAAACTTACTTGTGAGAATTCGCTTTCTTATTCCTGAATCAATTACTTCAGTGCCACTTCAATTACTAGAACCAAAGTGATAATCCACAGTACGAACATCTTTGTAAATCTTGTCAAGTTAATACAGAGAGTCAAGATGGGAGAAGAGGAAGAGAGAATTATGTTCTTTTAATAATGAATAGTTGTAGTTCCATATGGGTTATGTCCCTTTATATATAATTAGAGAAGACGGTTACTTCCTTTAGTAACTTCTCTAATAACTTGGACCAGGCCCATCCATCATGGGCAGACCAGGCCTAACCCAATAACCAACATCTCCCACTCGCCCATGAAGGACTGAATCTCTCTAATACATTATACTGCAAACTTACACAAGAATTTCATACTTGACGAACGGACCGTGCGACCTGAAGCACACAGTGAAAGGAGCTCCAATATATAAACCTAATACAGGCCATATAGGAGACATCAACCTCATAATTAATTATTCCTTAAAGTGTACTAATATACCCCAAGCATTTTTAGTTACACATGACTGAATATAATTCAATCCCTCAAGAATTTCATATTCAATCCATCCTTACAATTACATGTATTCTAAATCATATCAAATCTTATTCAAATGATATGATCCCGGCCGGTGAATACAAGTAACAGGTGTAGAACTAAAATTACTTTTTCTTTCGCTCTCATATCAATCAAATCTGAATTAACTCGCTTTCCTAAGAATATTCCTTTAGGTCGAATCATTCCATGACCATAGGATATACTCCTAAAGTAGCGATCATTAATACATCACCTCATGATATAGTCAAAAGTCACA
This sequence comes from Populus alba, assembly GCF_005239225.2. Lineage (NCBI taxonomy): Eukaryota > Viridiplantae > Streptophyta > Magnoliopsida > Malpighiales > Salicaceae > Populus > Populus alba. The sequence goes on along the minus strand of NC_133302.1, from coordinate 13,128,537 downwards.
AAGGGTAAGATTTTGAGATCTTAGATATGATCTTCAGGACTCACATAATAAAGAAGCAGGGATCCATTCTTTATTCCTGTAATGGTCGCTAGCACATGTAGTATGAAATACATGCTATAGTGGAGCTTACTCTTATTTTTTCTTAAGACAAAGAGTGTATGTCGTTGCTCTCCTTGTTAGAGGAAATACACTATATGAGTCTTAGTCTTGTTGCTAAAAACATAGACTTCAAATCATAAATTCTCATTTGCTCATTTTTCATTAATGACAGATGAATAATTTCATACTCGGCTTCAATCATAATAGACACATGAATGACGGGAATTCATTCATGCCGATTCTTTTATTTAAGAACCTCATCTTGGTCCCAGCCAAGGGGACTTTTTAATAATCACATTGAGTTAAAATTGCTCCCACTGCACCCAAGTCGCTTATTGAGCATTAAAACTCAAATAGTCTCATCTCTACTCACCTTACAAGTGCTAGAGGTGATTGCTCATGTGAGTGAGCCAATCAAAGTCTATCGACATACTTCAATAAATTGTATTATACGATACTCAATATAATCCATGAAACAAATAATGAATAAAATGATATTCTAATGACATTTATTCATCATTCAATCACTATAAACTTTCGTATGATCCTTAAAACTAATTACATTCTACATAAGCCAAGGGATCTCACATGTCTAACAAATGCATCCCTTGCTATTGGTTTTGTGAGTGGATCTGCAACCATAGAATTTGTAGAAATGTGTTTTAGGATCACATCTTGTTCAGTAATTGCTTCTCTAATATAGTGATATCTCATCTTGATGTGTTTGGTCTTTCCATGGTATTTTGGATATTTGGCCACAACTATTGCAGCAGTGTTATCACAGTAAATTATCACTGGGTCTGATGCTGATTTGACAATTTTCAAATGATACAGGAAATTTTTTAACCAAACAGCATCTTGTGTTGCTGCGGAACAAGCTACATACTCAGCCTCCATGGTAGATAAGGCTATGCAGGATTGTTTCTTGCTCCTCCATAGTATTGCACTATCATTAAGCAAGAAAGCACATCCTGAAGTTGATTTGGATTGGTCGACATCTCCTCCCCAATCAGCATCAAAGAAACCAATCAATCATAAATCTTTCTTTCCTTGGTAACATAGCATGTAATTTGAAGTTCCTTTCAGATATCGTAAAATCCTTTTAACTGCCATCCAATGTTTCTGACCAGGGTTTGATTGATATCGGCTAACCAATCCAACGGCATAACATATGTCGGGACGTGTGCACATCATTGCATACATCAAACTACCGACAGCACTGGCATAAGGTACTCTGGACATTTTCTCCTTTTCTTCTAGAGTCTTGGGACACATATCACAGCTTAGGCTCAAACTTTTATCAACAGGGGTGTCTATTGGTTTGCTATCTTGCATGTGATAGCGCTCTAACATCTTTTTGATGTAAGTATCTTGAGTTAAACCCAAAAGCCTTTTAGCACGATCTCTTATGATTTTCACACCAAGAACATAGCTGGCCTCACCCATGTCTTTCATTTCAAAGTTTGATGATAACCACTTTTTAGTTGTATCAATCATTTCTTTGGTATTTCCAGCTATTAAAATGTCGTCAACATATAATGATAGTATTATAAAACTATTGTTAGAACGTTTTAAATACACACAATGATCTTCTTCCATCATTGTAAAACCATCCTTAAGGATAGCTTGATGAAACTTGATGTTCCATTGTTTAGAGGCTTGCTTAAGACCATATATGGATCTTTTAAGCTTGCAAACTTTGCACTCTTGTCCTTTAGTCTCGAATCCTAAAGGTGATCCATATAGATCTCCTCATTTAGTTCTCCATTGAGAAACGCAGTTCTAACATCCATTTGGTATAACTCTAAATCCATATGTGCGACTATAGCTAAAATAAGGCGAACTGAAGTAATCCTCACAACCGGTGAGAATGTATCTTCATAATCAATTCCCTCTTCTTGAGTGTAGCCTTTCGCTACTAGTCGAGCCTTATAACGTTCTATTGACCCATCCGCCTTACGTTTAATTTTACGAACCCATTTATTTCCAATGGATCTTCGTCCTGACGGTAAATCTACCAAGTCCCAGACTTGATTAATTTTCATTGACTCCATTTCTTCTTCCATAGCTTTAATCCATTCACTTGCTTTAGAGCCAAATAGAGCATGACTGAATGTTTTAGGTTCTTCATCATCTTGTGAAGCAATCATGAACGCTTCCCCCTCAATCTCAAATCGACGACGAGGAATTGGTTCACGAATGCTTCTTCGAGGTTGAGATTGCTCATGATCTTCCTCCATGAGAGTAGGAATAGATAAAATATCACTCCCACTGTTTCTAGGAGGATTAAAAGTTTCATCTAAGTCCTCTACTGAATGGCTTGTTTTGCCACAATCTAGATTTTCCATCTCATATAATTGAAAATCTTTTTCAACCTCACCTGTCTTTGGAAAAACCTTTTCTAAGAATACAACATCACGCGATTCAATTTCTGTCACTCTTCCGTTAGCTTTTTCACCAATAAATACAAATCCTTTGGAATGTTCAGAATATAGTATAAAGATACACTTCTTCCCCCTAGGACCAAGTTTCTCATATTCATGAGAAGTATTGTGAATATAAGCTGCACATCCCCATGGATGGAAATAACCTAGATTAGGTTTGATGTCATTCCATAGTTCATATGGGGTGGATGAGACAGATTTAGAGGGCACACGATTAAGTATGTAAGCAGCAGTTAACAATGCATCTCCCCAAAAGGAAATTGGCAAGTTAGCTTGCGCCATCATCGACCTAACCATGTCAAATAGGGTTCTATTCCTCCTTTCTGCTACACCGTTTTGTTGTGGAGTATAAGGAATAGTTAGCTATCTAGCTATACCCTTTTCATCACAAAATTTTTTAAATTGATCAAACAGATATTCACGTCCTCGATCAGTTCTTAAAGCTTTGATCTTGATACTTAGTTTATTCTCCACCAAATTGGTGTATCGAATGAAGCAATCCAATGCTTCAGACTTATGTGAGATCAAATAAACATGACCAAACCGTGTGAAATCATCTATAAATGTGATGAAATAATTTCCTCCATGTCTTGCTCTCACATTCATTGGGCCACAAATGTCTGAATGAATAAGCTGTAATGGACTACTAGCTCTTTTAGCTTTGCCAAATGGTAATCTAGTTGCTTTTCCAGCAAGGCAATGCTCACAAACGAGCAATTCCTCTTTGGTAAGTGATCCTAAAAGACCAGCTCTTGCTAATCTATGTAATCGATCTTGCCCAATGTGTCCTAATCTAGCATGCCAAGTTATGATATTACTATCATTAATAGTGCTGGAATTTTGAACAACATAGATTGAAGTATCATAATTAATAGATACATTAATGGTGTCTAACACCATAAAACCATTTAATACAAAACCAGAACCATAAAAAACATTATCCAGATGTATTTTTACACAACAACCAACAAACGCAAGATTAAAGCCCAATTGGAGTAAAGCAAGAACAGACACAAGATTTCGTCGAACTTCTGGAGCATAGAGTACATCATGAAGATAAAGTGTGCGACCGCCCTGCAAATCTAGTTTGCAGGTACCGATCCCAAGCACAGCAGCGGAAGCATTATTCCCCATGTATATGTATCTACTTCCCTTTGGAATTCGACGAAATTCCACAAAGGCAGTTCGATCCCTTGCAATGTGGTCGGTTGCTCCTGAGTCTACAGTCCAAAACGGAACTGATTCAGCAAGCATTAAACAACTGCTAACATATAAGTTAGAGGGATGATTGTGGTTAAACATTACCTTTGGCTTAGTGCAATCACGAGCAAAGTGACCAGGTTTACCATAATTGAAACAATTCATATTCTTGCCTTTCTTACCGCCGCGTTTCCCACACTTGCGCTTATGTCCACTGGTACTTGCTTCTATTCCTCTCTTTCCATATTTGGGACCTTTAGCCTTACCCCTTTTATATTTAGAGCCATATGCTCCACGCATCTTTGTCTCATTAATAGGCTTTTTAGCGTGGAGTCGATCTTCTTCAAGCTCGACATGACGAGCAACATCGTCAAATGTCTTAATGTTGTCGTTGTGGGTAAGGTTAACACGCATGTGTTCCCAATTACTTGGCAAAGAGCGGATAACTGCTTGGACTTGTTGTTCATCAGTCATTTCATGCCCAGCACCCCTTAATTCACTGATCATATTAGACATGATTGTAAGATGTTGCCTCATCGTTTGATTTTGGCGCTTCTTATAACCATCGAATTTGAGGGTTAACTGGCGAAGTCTAGTAGTGGAGGTTCCTCCATACTAAATCTTTACTGCGTCCCAAACAGATTGAGCTGAACGATGCCTTTCAAAACGCAGCATAATATCATTTCTCATGCTGCTCAACATCAAAATGCGAGCTACACGATCTTTGCGTTTATAAGTTTGATATGCGTCCATATCAAGCTTGTGTTGAGCAGTGTTTCCTTGCTTAGGTTCAGCCATTGGTTGTGTGATTGTTTCCAGCATTTCTTGCTCTTCCAGGAGATACTCAATCTTACGATGCCAAACATCATAATTCTTTTCACTTAGTTTGTCTCCATGGTTCAAATCAACAATAATACTCTTAGATGCAGCCATATTAAACGCTATTAACAGCAATTACTAATATTAGTATCTAGTATAATTTAATTGATATATTTTGCTACTCCATTCTAAATTAAACAAATAATAATCTAACACATACAATAGAAACGAAAAGAATGTTAAACACTTAATCAATTTCTATTTGTATGGTCTAATTATTATTGGAAATTTAAAAGAGTGCAAAAATTATAGTTATTAGTTTCAACTAACAACTCCCACTAATCAGGTTGCAAATATTATCATATATATGCATATAATGTAATTAAACTTAAATTACATAAAATATTCAATTCACAATTAAACAACCAATCATCTTAAAAAAAATACAATATTAAGAATAATACATTTCATAATTATTTTATATTTTAGGCACATAAGTAGGGTCTCCAATTATGTCATCCACTTCATCAAAGTCATCTCCTCCAAGTTCATTCTGCTCAAACCATGGAATGAATTTAGCAGCAGCATCTAAACGACCTGTGCTTCTTCTAGTGTGTCGTATACCCTTTTCGGCATACTGACGTTCCCTCTCAAGCATCATTTCATCTGCGAGATTGTTGAAATCTAAGGATTCCAACCTATATTCCAACGATAGTCGCACCGGCATCCATTCCTCAGGTAGAGAATTGAGAACGATTAACATTTGATGTTCCATGTAGAATTCGTAAACACCACTCATTGCCAGTCTAATCATCTAATGATACATATAATCAATGTGCTCTCGAATTTTGTGAACAGGATTAAAGGCATAGCCCAATAAATGATCAATTTGTTGTTGCCTATCCACTACAACAAAATATTCCAAGAACACATAAATATTATACTTAATATTTAATTAAAGCATGTATCATCATAAAAAAAATACATAAATTAAGCAATTTATTTTAACAATAAATAAATTACTCCACAGTTTGACAATTTATATTAACAACAAATATTAATTGTCTTAATATTATTCTTAATATTATATATATATATATATATATATATATATATATATATATATATATATATATATATATATATAGACACACACACACATCTTTTTGGTTTAATATATATTAACTGCCGAATGGCAGTTAATATATATAGGTACACATCTTTTTGGTTTTTTTTTTAAAAAAAAAAAAAAAAACAATTATGGGCAAATTCCCATTTCCTTTCATGTTATCAAAATGGGCAAATTCCCATTTCCTTTCATCCTTTCAACGTAGCCAATGTTTTAAAAAAAAACTTCCAAATGGCATGGCATTTAATCAACTGCCAATTGACTACTGCAATTATAGTCAATTGGAAAAAAAAGGAAATGGAAACGTTCCAATCCCATTCTTGACACCAATTTACACATGAATTGATAATAAAATTATACAACTACCATGCAAAAAATCTTTTCTAATTAATCATAGAAAAGACAAACTCATAACTAAATTACTTCATAAAAATTTTTAAATTCAAAATTTTCAATGAAAGTAATCTTTTAACACAAAATTTACATCTATCGTTCATGTAATAATTGATATACTGCATAAAAGCAATATTAAAAACCATGGCTCTGATACCAATGTAGAATCGGAAAGGAAAACTTACTTGTGAGAATTCGCTTTCTTATTCCTGAATCAATTACTTCAGTGCCACTTCAATTACCAGAATCAAAGTGATAATCCACAGTACGAACGTCTTTGTAAATCTTGTCAAGTTAATACAGAGAGTCAAGATGGGAGAAGAGGAAGAGAGAACTATGTTCTTTTAATAATGAATAGTTGTAGTTCCATATGGGTTATGTCCCTTTATATATAATTAGAGAAGGCGGTTACTTCCTTTAGTAACTTCTCTAATAACTTGGATAAGGCCCATCCATCATGGGCAGACCAGGCCTAACCCGATAACCAACACTTTCAATTAAAAAAGTTTAAGTTGTTAGGAGAAAATCTCAAAATATATAATTTATAGTATTTTTTAAGTCATCATGATCTTTTTCACCTCAAATTAGTAGACTATTAATGCCCCAATTTCAAGTGAAACGATAGAAGAAAACATTGAAACGTTGATTGTCCTGATAAAAATTAATATAAGGATTCCTAAATATCTTCTTTCTGTCTCCTAAAGCTTAAGATATGTACAAGTGTTTCGCTACAACGTTTTTAAAATCAAATAAAATAAATATAAATTCACAGAGCTCATCATTCTTAATAATTTTAAATTAAATCTCAAATCCTCAACAAATGAACGAATATTTTTCTTATGGGATATATTTCAGGAGCTTACTCAGACTTCCCTAAGCTCCATCCAGATAGATTGGCTGCATCCGTCAAAGCTTTCTTCTTTATCAATCTAGCCAATGCATCCCCAAACCTCCCTGTTTGATTTCTTACATGGGATTGATCCACCTGGTAGAACATGATGGAAATAAAATGTTATTAACACTGCAGTTTTCGTATAGAAGAAACAGCAGAATTAAGGTGGCAGAGTTGAGTGGAAAGATCAATACTTTTCATTAACTTCAAATGCATATAAATAGGATTACATAGAACTTGAAAATGACTGAAACTCTCAACAAACTTGAGAGATTATTGGAATTGAAAATAACAAACTCAGCAGAAAGTTTCTGCTGCAAATCCTGAAGAAGCTAAACGAAAAATTCAAATATTTAAAACTACTCTTAACTCTATCCTTCTCAAGGCAGAATCTCACAATTCTAACACTCCTCCTTGAGACTTGCCTTGGACATACCAAGTTTCATCCTTAGAAATTCCAGTCTTGATCTAGGAAGAGCTTTAGTCATTATATCAGCAAGTTGAACATCTGTTGGACAGTAGTGTAGCTTTATAAGCTTGTTCTTCTTAGCTTCTCTTATAGAATGAAACTTCACGTTGATGTGCTTGGTTCTGCCATGTTGAACCGGATTTAGAGCAATAGTAATGGAAGATTTGTTGTCACAATAAAGCTCAGTTTCTGAGCTTTGTTGTTGACCCAAATCAGCAAGCAATTTGTTCAACCAAATTGCTTGATTTGCAGCAGCTGCCATGGAGATATACTCTGCTTCAGCAGTTGATTGTGCCACCACCTCTTGCTTCTTTGCATTCCAACAGATTGCACCTGAACCAATATTAAAAACATACCCAGAGGTGCTCTTCATGTCATCAACACTCCCTGCCCAGTCACTGTCTGCATAACCAATTAGTTTTACTCCACCTGTCTTCAAGTACCAGATGCCAAGATCAGTTGTTCCTTTAATGTACTTCAACACTCTTTTAGCAATTCCCATGTGAATGTTGCTAGGTGAGCTCATGAACCTTGACAGCAAACCAGCTGGAAACATTAAGTCAGGTCTAGTTGTTGTCAAGTATAGCAAACTGCCCACTAAGCTTCTAAATCCAAAGGGATCTTCAAGTTTCTCACCATCATTCTTTGAAACCTTTTCATTTTGTGCCAAAGGAGTTGCTACTTCTTTGCATGACTCAAGTTTGAACTTCTTGAGTATATCAACAACATATTTCCTTTGTGAAACAAAAATGCCCGAACTACATTGATGTATTTCCATTCCAAGAAAGTAGTTCATAATGCCAAGATCAGACATTTCAAAAACATCTTGCATTTCAGTTTTGAACTCTTCCAACTACTTTTCATTGCTTCCAGTAACTAGCATGTCATCTACATAGAGTGATATCACCAGCTGCAAATCATCTTCATCTTGTTTTAGAAATAGGGTAGCTTCATTTTCACTTCTTTTGAATCCTAGTTGAATCAAATGAGTATCAATTCTGTTGTACCAAGCCCTTGGTGCTTGCTTCAAACCATAAAGAGCTTTGTGTAGCTTGTAAACTTTGTGTTCATCACCAACAAATACAAAGCCTTCTGGTTGTTGAACATAAATTTCTTCAAGAAGTATTCCATTTAGAAAAGCAGATTTCACATCTAAATGATATACTCTCCATCCTTTCTGTCCCGCAAGAGCAAGTAGGAGTCTTATAGTATCATGCCTAGCTACTGGTGCGAAAGTATCTCCATAATCCACCCCAGCAACTTGAGCAAAGCCTTTAACAACCAATCTAGCCTTGTGTTTGAAGATTGAACCATCTAGATTGAATTTGGTTCTGAAAACCCACTTCACTCCAATGTCCTTTTTATCTCCAGGAAGTTCAATCAATCTCCAAGTCCCATTTCTTTCAGTGGAATCAATTTCTAATTTCATTGCTTCAATCCAAGCTGGATCTCCTGCAGCTTCAGTGTAATTTGTAGGCTCAGCATGTACAAGATTACATCTTTCATACACATCAGACAATTGTCTAACCTTAAGTACTGTTGTATCTGAAGTTGCTTCAATGGCTTGTTGATATTCAACACCACTACTTTGTACAGGTGATTCAAGTGCAGCTGTGATAGTTTGTTGAACTCTTTTTAAGTCCCAATTCCAGCAGGCATTTTCATCAAATTGCACATCTCTGCTGACCTGAATTTTAGCTGAATTTAGATTGAAAATTCTGTAACCTTTTGATTATGTTGCATATCCCATAAGAATCCCTTTTTCTGCTCTTGCATCCAGTTTCCCTCTATTGGCAGATGGAACAAGAAAATAGCACAATGATCCAAACACTTTTAAATGTTTGGCAGTAAGCCGGACTCCAGACCATGCCTCCAATGGTGTTTTGTTTTGAATAGACTTAGTTGGAAGTCTATTAAGCAAGTACACTGAAGTATTTACTGCTTCAGCCCATAGAAACCTTGGCAACTCCTTTTCAAACAATATACATCTGGACATCTCCATCATTGTTCTATTCTTCCTTTCAGAAACTCCATTCTGCTGTGGAGAGTAAGGAATCGTCAGCTGGTGTACAATCCCAACTTCTAAACAGAAGGCATTAAACTCCTTCGAAATATACTCTCCACCATTATCAGTTCTCAACACTTTGATCTTCTGACCACTTTGAGTTTCAGCCATGCTTTTGAAGTTTTTGAACATAAATAGAGCTTGTGACTTGTTTTTTAGAAAATAAACCCAAGTCATTCTACTGAAGTCATCAATGAATAATATAAAATACACATTATTATTCAAAGAAGCTGTGCTCATAGGTCCACAGATGTCTGAGTGAACCAACTCCAGCATGTGTGTTGCTCTTTTGGATATACCTTTAGGAAATGGTTGACAATGCTGCTTTCCCAGTTCACAACTTCCACATGTATGAGCAGTAACATGAATTGCAGACATGTCTTCTACCATTCCAGTATTCCTCACCTCCAAGGCGGGAGTCTCCAGCAGTGGCCTTCACCTAAGAGATATTCCCTTTAATAGTAAGCAGGGTGACATCAAAAGTACCACCACCCAAGTCAAACATTCCTCTCAACAACAATAATTGCCCTCTTTCCAAGATCATAAGCCATTGCAGCAGCAGTGGGCTCATTAATGATATGCATGACATGAGACCAGCAATCTTGCCTGCATCAGCTGTGGCCTGTCGTTGAGGGACATTGAAGCAGGCAGGGGCAATGAGTATTGCAAGCTTCATCGCACTGCCAAGGTAAGCCTATGCAATTTGATGCATCTTTAAGAGGACCATTGAAGATATTTCTTCAACTGCAAACTATTTCTCTTCACCGTTGTAGATGACCACAATCAAGGGCTTGTCACGAGGAACTTCAAGGACTTTTAATGGCCACTGTTGGATGTTGCTCTGCACAAAAGTATCACTAAATCTCCTGCCAATCAACATTGTCGCATCTTTTAACATATAGATGTCTAAAACCCCATCATTATTGACTGACTGATAACAGTAAGCCAATGCACTATCAAGTGATTGGCCAACCTCCTGCATTGCTCCATTTTGATGTGATCGTATGCAGAAAGCACCAGCAAAATCATTGGTGTACATGATTTCACCCCTGCAATCCTATTTTTTAAATCATAAAAACATGACACGCTATAAAAATAAAATAAATTAAATTAAAAATTTATCCTTTTAATTTGATTAAGAAAGTCATCCTACAACTATTTTACATTTATTTAAAGCAAGTTACAAGACATGCATAAACTCTTTTGTAAAATTACAGGTCTCCATTCGGCCAGGCCAGCACTAAAGGATGGTGAAAATTGAGAAGATCGCAGCAACTCAGACAGCAAATAGAAAATTACAAAGAATTGAAGGGGTTATGGCTAACTCCACAAGAATAAAGAGCCACCGCAACAAAATAATACTATAAAAGAATCAAATTAAAAAAATCGATCCCTCACACGTATATTAAACTTGGTGGACTCTTGACGGATTAATTGGGGACTTCTTGACTCCAAATGTAATTTGGGTTAGAGTTTTTTATTCGTCAAATCAACATATCAATTCACTCACGATATGATTAGCTTTATCAAACCTAAATGAGATTCAAACGAGTTAATTTTAATAATTTTTTTAATTAATAGAAACAATAAAACATGTTACCAAAATACTGTAGAGAATACTATGGATATAGACTAAAAAAACTATTCATTACGACACTTTAGTTACATTTTTCCCCTTCTAAGAAAAAACCAAAAGCTTATGAGTTAAGGGCAATTCAATCTTTTCGCATTGGTCGTTAATTATTTCACCGGGAAACATATATGTAACCAAAAGCTTATGAGTTAAGGGCAATTGTTTTACTAGGACATAAGTGAATTATTTTTTATGCATAGTAAAATGATTTTTTTAATCTTCACATAAAAAAAAACTAATGTTTTTTATTAAGGGTATTTAAGTTTTTTAAATACAGTAAGAAAAAACATATTTGCTCTTAAAAATCAAGAAAAAATCCATCATTAGTGTAGAGATTTTTTTGTTTGTTAACATCGGTTGTTTTTGTAAATTTTAAAATTATAAAGGCAATTTAATCATTTTAAGATGATTAACTAATTCCAAAACATAATTCACATCTCATGGCATGAGAGACATTTGTGCTTTGGGCGATGTGTGAGTGCCTCAAGTGGTCAAATCTGTCCTTTTAGTGGAGGTTGGTTGGTTTGTCATTGACGAGTTTTTTTTTCTTTCTTCTCTTTCAAAAGTTAAAAGTTGGTCTTCTCTATTATTGATATTTAAGCTATGATCCTTATTCTTTTTATATTTAATTCTTTTCCTTAACTATTTTGTAAAAGTTATTTTTGTTTTCAATTTAGTCCTTCAATTCTAATTATTTTTTTAATATTATTTTCGATTTATTTGGAAGCATCTTTTTATTGCAAATTTTGCTTTGTTATTTTTTAGTATTTATCTTCTATGGAGTCAATCTGCTCAATTTTCATCTCATAAATGATCACGAGTTTCAAAAGTTCACATGTGTAGATTTTTATCTTTTTAGTTTTAATTATTTTTTTTTTAATTTCATCCTTAATATTTATGTTTTTAGAAAATGATCTTCCTGCTTTATTTTACTTTTTTTTCATTTTTATTCTTTTGTATATCAAATATCTTAATTCTATTTAGTTATTTATTAATCAAATATTAATTTATTTAACTTAATGTATATTTAACCATTTTAATTTATAATTAGAAGTTTTTTATATTAAAAAACTAATAAAAATCCTATATATTTAATTTTTTTTTATTAAAAAAATTATACAATACTCTAAATGGTACGAGGGAATCACTGTTTCCCCATCAAAATCACTATGGATTATAATAGTAATCCACAGTGCATTTCTCATTCTTTTTTTGTTTTGCACTTTTTCATTTTTTTGTCACTTTTTGTTTTTTTGTTTTACTTTATTTTTTTTGCACTTTTTATTTTTTTCCCTTTTTTTATTTTTTTTGTTTTTTTTTCCCAAAATTATCTTTGTTAATTTTAGTTTTTTAATATTGAGCTGAGTAAAATTTTTGCTTTGTAATTTTCTTCCTTTAAAATACTGTGAACTGCTACAGTGTTTTTCCACATGGTTTTATTATTTTATTCTTTTATTTTTCAAAATTATGTTTGTTGATTTTATTTTTTTTAATATTAAGCTAATTGATAATTTAGTTTTGTAATTTTTTTATTTAAAAACATTGTTGATTGCTACAGTTTTTCTCCATATGTTTTTTTTTTTGTTTTTTTATGATTTTCTCCAAAATTATCTTTTTCAATTTCATTTTTTAATATTGAGTTGGTTAAAAATTACAGTTATAATATGTGAGGGAAGCATTGTAGCTTTCCTTGCAAATTACTGTGGATTGCTACAATGTTTTTTCCCACAGTTTTTTTTTTCTAAAATTATCTTTGTCAATTTTTTTTTTTAATATTAAGCTGGTTAGGAATTACAATTAAGTAATAAGCTAAAGGGTGTGAGGAATTCACTATTCACCCACACCGAATGCATTGTGGATTACAACAGTAATCCATAGTGCATTCCTCTTTTTTTTTTTTTTTTTTACTTTTTCATTTATTTTTTTCAAATTTCCCTTTTTTTCTTTTTTTTTTCCACAATTACTTTCCTTTTTTTTCCAACTTTCCCCCTTTTTTTGTTTATTTTTTTTTTAAATTATCTTTGTTGATTTTATTTTTTTAATATTGAGCTGGTTAAAAATTTTGCTTTCTTTAAAATACTGTGAATTTTTACAACGTTTGCCCACATGGTGTTTTTTTTTTTCAAAATTATATTTGTTGATTTTATTTTTTTTAATATTAAGTTGATTGAGAATTTAGTTTTGTAATTTTTTTTCTTAAAACATTGTTGATTGCTTATAGTGTTTCTCTGTATGGTTTTTGTTGTTTTGTTTTTTGATGATTTTCTCTGAAATTAACTTTTTTTTATTTTTTTAATATTGAGCTGGTGAAAATTACAATTATAATATATGAGAAAAACACTGTAACTTTCCATGCAAATTACTGTGAATACTCTTAGTGTTTTTTCCCACATGGTTTTTTTTCACTTTCTTTTGTGTTTTCTTTTTTTCAAAATTATTTTTTTCAATTTTATTTTTTTTAATAGTGAGCTGTGTCGCACCGGACATCATGGCGGCCCTAAAAATTATTCTCTTGAATTATGGAAAAAAGAACAGATTTCTGGCATCTGGTTCTTTTAGGGAAAATGTCTTGTTTAAGGAGTCACCACCTAGTATTATAGTCACTAGGAACCATAACTGATCAACATAAATTCTATGGTTCGGGACTAGTTACGTAAAAGGGAAGATATTAGCACCCCTTATTCGTTCTGACTAAGGCAAACTGCATTACTGTTTTGTCTTAAATTGCTAAATTTTATTGGTTTACGCTTTAATGGTTTATTCATAATATTCCTGACTCTGGCGTCAGTGAATATTCAATTATGGATAATTCCAACTCTGGTGTTGGTAACTATTACATAGCTATAAAATAAATTTAGATCAATATTTTTTATTCCTGACTCTAACGCTAGTGAATAAACAAATAAACTAAATTCATTTTTATTAGACGTTCACATATTTTTTATTTCTTATGTAGTTAAATAAAAAATAAAAAAAATAATTAAATCAGTGTTTTTATTCATGACTCTGGCGTTAGTGAATAAACCAATAAAATAAATTTTATTTTCATACATGCACATATATTTTTTTTTATTTTTTTTCTTGTCAAAATAAAATAAAATATAACGAATAAAAATAATATAAATTTAAACTAGTATTTTATTCCCGACTTTGATGTTGGTGAATAAACCAATAAATTTACATTATTTTTACTTATGCATACACATTTTTTTTTCTATTTTTCTAATTTTTTTATATTTTTTGTTTTTTTTTTGTTTTTTTTTTGGGTCCAACTTGAAAATGCCAAGATTTTCCTAGTATATTATATTGCTAGAAGAGAACTTGCTATTTGTTGGTGGGAGAAACCACTGGTGGTGTCTTTGAAGCACTCAGAGGGGATAAAACACAAGGTTTTATTACAAGAACATAAGCTACAATTAATCAAAAGAACTTACAAAACAATACACGCCCTCTCTCTCTCTCTCTCTCTCTCTCTCTCTCTATCTCTCTCTCTAGTGTTTCTCTCTATTCTCTCCACTCAAATAAACACAAGCAGGACACTTTATTTATACACGAATTCAAAACCAGAAAATTCAACCTTCAAGTGTGAAGGCGGCTGGCGGCTACGGGTGTGGAGGCGGCTGGCAGCTGGTCGGTGGCTGGTTGCCTTCCTTGACTTTCTGGATTGAGTTTAATATTCAATAAATCTCCCCTTTAAAGTCAATCGAGAGATGTCATGCCAAGCATGAACTTTAATCGAATAAATACTTCTCTTTTCAAAGGCTTTGTGAAGATGTCTACAACTTGATCATTTGTGTTGCAAGATATCAGTTGGACTTCTTCATTCTTCACATGTTCCCGGATAAAGTGATGACGTGTATCAATGTGTTTGCTCCTTTCATGATACACTGGGTTCTTTGCCAATGCGATTGCTGATCGATTGTCAATATAAATCTCCTTAGGATTTTCTTGAGGAAATCCCAAAAACTTCAGCATATTCCTTAACCATATTGAGTGGCATACGGCTGAGTTGGCAGCAACATATTCAGCTTTACAACTTGATAATGTTACAATCGATTGCTTCTTGGATGACCATGTGAAAGATGTGTCTCCCATGAAAAAGACAAACCCTGTTGTGCTTTTCCTTTCATCCAAATCTCTACCCCAATCACTATCCGAGTAGCCTATAAGATTAAAGTCTTTACTTGAGGTATAAAACATACCTTCATTCATTGTGCCTTTGATGTAGCGAAGAATTCTCTTGGCTGCATTCAAGTGAGACTGGTCTGGTGTCTCCATGTATCTGCTGATGAGTCCGACTCTGTAGAGTATATCCGGTCTGGTACATGTCAACTACTGTAAGTTTCCTACTAAGCTTTTGAAGTAAGTTGGATCAACATTTCCAACCTTACTCTTCCTCAATTCCACTCCATTCTCAACTGGAGTTGATACCGGATTGCAGCTTTCCATCTTGAACCTTTCAAGAATATCTTTGGCATAACCGCTTTGGGATACAAAAATCCCTTCTTCTTTATGCGTTACTTCTAAGCCAATAAAATGTGACATTAGACCAATGTCAGTCATCTCAAACTCCTGTACCATGCTTTGTTTGAAGTCTTCAAACATGGTAGGGTTGTTGCCGGTGAATATCAAATCATCAACATATAGGCACGCAAATAAGATGCTGCCATTTGCTCCTTTCTTCACATATACTGCATGTTCATATGGACATTTGTCAAATCCATTATCTTGAAAATACCTGTCAATTCTGGTATTCCAAGCACGCGGAGCTTGCTTCAAACCGTAGAGAGCTTTCTTCAACTTGTATACTTTGCCTTTATTTTTAGCTTCAATGTATCCAAGTGGTTGTTCAACATAGATCTCTTCTTCTAGGAAGCCATTCAGAAATGCTGACTTCACATCGAGTTGATAAATCTTCCATTTATGTTGTGCAGCTAGTGAGATCATCAGTCTGATTATCTCTAGCCGGGCTACTGGAGCAAATACTTCTCCATAGTCAATGCCTTCTCTCTGTTGGTAGCCTTTAGCCACTAATCTGGCTTTGTATCTTTGCACTTCTCCTGTTGCATTCTTCTTCGTCTTGTAGACCCATTTAACACCTATTGCTTTCTTGTTTTCTGGTAGATAAGTCAGCTTCCAGATATCATTATTCTCAATGGCATGTATTTCTTCATCCATTGTTGTTATCCATTTCTCTTCTGTGACAGCTTCATTGAAGCTTAATGGGTCACTATCTGCAAAGAAACAAAACAAAGTTGTATCTTTCATGACTTGAGTGGCATCGTACAACTCTTCAAGATTTCTCATCTTTCTTGGTCCTTCTGATGAGGATGCTGATGGTGGTGTTGATGATGATGCTTCTGGTGTGTTCCTCCTGTTGAATACAGGGAATCTGTGTACCGGACTTTGTGGTTCAGCTGCTGGCATAATTGGTTCTTCTACAAGTACTGTTGGTACTTCTTCACCTTCAAGGATCAAATCAATGTTGATCCATTTGACTGCTTCTTGATCATCATTCCATTCCCAAGATTTATCTTCTTCAAAGATAACATCTCTACTCATGATTACCTTCTTCGTGATGGGATTATACAGCTTGTATCCCATCCTTCTTTCACCATATCCGATAAAGATGCATTTCTCGCTTTTATCATCGAGCTTTGTCCTTCTTGCATCTGGGATCTTTGCATATGCCACACAACCAAAGACTCGTAAATAAGTAACACTTGGTTTGTGACCACTCCATGCTTCTTCTGGAATGATGCCTTGCAAACTTCTGGTTGGGCAGCGATTTAGTAGATACACTGCACATGATACAGCTTCAGCCCAGTATTGCTTGGGCAACTTCTTTGCTTTGAGAAGACTTCTTGCCATGTCAAGAATCGTGCGATTCTTCCTCTCAGCTACACCATTCAGCTGTGGTGTATAAGCTGGTGTTGTCTGATGTCTGATGCCTTGTTGTGTACAAAAGGCTTCAAAGTCATTTGCTGTATATTCTCCACCTTGATCAGATCTTACGGTTCTGATCATATAGCCACTTTGCTTCTCCACAATTGCTTTAAAAACTTTAAAACAATTGAATACTTCTGACTTCCTCTTCAGAAAGTATATCCACGTTTTCCTGCTAAAATCATCAATAAAAGTGAGGAAGTACCTATTTTGTCCAGTCGACATAGGCGTTATTGGGCCACACACATCTGTGTGTACTAACTCCAGTGGCCTCTTTGCTCTCCAGTTGACTTCTTTGGCAAAACTGGATCTGTGATGTTTGCTGAGGACACAACTCTCACAGATTTCATCTGGATGATCAATGTGAGGCAAACCTTTGACCATCTTCTTGCTTGCTAGCATCTTCAGACTTGTGAAATTCAGATGTCCAAGCCTCAGGTGCCAAAGCCATTCTTCACTGTTGGTGATGGCACTCAAACACCTTGCTACATCATACTGGATGTTCAAAGGAAACATCCTATTCTTGGACATTTTCACATAGGCAATTAATCTCCAATTGTTGTCTCTAATTGTTAGATGACAATTCTTCGAGTAAAAAGTATATCCTCTCTCCAACAGTTGACCTAAGCTGATCAGGTTCTACTTTATGGCTGGGACATAATACACATCGGCGATGTAGCTGGAATCGCCGTTCTTCAACTTGATTTGGATGTTGCCTTTACCTTTGAATGGAACCTTTGTGGTATCTCCAAAAGTAACTAGACCTTGCTTGGTCTTATCTAGATCACCAAATAACTCTCGGTAGCCGCACATGTGATTGTTGGCTCCAGTATCTAGATACCATATATCCTCCTGTTTCTCATCAAGTCCTTGTTGGACAAGCAATACAGCTGCTCCTGTGTCATCCTTCTCTGCAAAGTTGGCATGCTCACGTATCTCTAACGGAGCTTTCCTTCGGCATTCAGTGCTATAGTGCCCAAATTGATTGCAACTATAACATTGGATATTCCTCTTGTCACGGTTATTGTAACCGCCTCCTCTTCCTCTAGGAGTGAATGTCTGTTGTCCTCGACCTCCTCTGGTGGTGTTTCTACCACCTCTTCCTCTGAAGCTTGTATTCCAAGATCTTCCTTGGAATATCTGAAATCCTCCTCTGGATTGTTGACTTCCTGCTTAAGTGGTATATCCACTTGTTGAAGTCTCCCCTTGCTCATATCTGTCCTTGAGAGACAGCTTTGCTTGTAAGGCATGCTCAATTGCCTTATCTCCATTTCGCTTTACAATCTTCTGCTCATGAGCTTGCAAAGAACTCATAAGTTCATCTATTGTCAACTTGTCCACATCTTTGGACTCTTCAATTGCGACAACAACAAAATCAAATTTTGGATCTAGGGATCTCAAAATTTTCTTAGTAATTCGAGAGTCGATGATGGCTTCTCCATTTCTCCTCATTTGATTGACTATCACCATAATCCTTGTGTGATAATCAGAAATAGACTCCGAGGACTTCATTTTCAATAACTCAAATTCACCTCGCAAAGATTGAAGACGAATCTTCTTGATTCTGTCAGCACCTTTGTATTTTTGTTGGAGAGCCTCCCATATGTCTTTTGATGTTTCAATGGAAGCTATGATCTCGAATGTATCTTCATCAAGACCTTGATAGATGATGGTCTTTGCTTTGTTGTCCTTTTTTCTGTTGACTTTCAGGACTTGCTTCTATGCCTCTTGTAAAGCATCTTCTACTTCTTTGGACTCTGGTTCATCATAACCATGTTGTACAATATCCAAACACTCTTGTGAACCAAGGAATGCTTTCAATCTGATGCACCAACTATCATAGTTGTCTTTGGTCAGCTTCGGGATGAGTGTATGTGTACCTTCTCTAGTTATTTTGCTCTTTGAATGACTATATCACCTCTTTGGGAGCCGAATTTGGCCAAACGGACACTGTAGATCGATCCGGAATGGTCCAAATAGTAGGGAATCGGTCTGACTTTGAAGAAATTGGGTCAGAAAATGGGTGAACCGGTCAAAAAATCAATTCTGTACGGCGGGCGGTTCGCTGGGTTGAACCAGGAATATTGTAAACCCCCATAAATAAAAATAAATAATAACAACAATAATAATAAAAAGAAAGAAAAAAAAAACAACACATAGGATCGAAGTAATGACGTTTCGATGAGTAATGGATATTCGATATGAAAGAAATGAATAAATAGTAGGAGGGACAATAAATGTGTCATGTGAGAGAGAATGATCTCCATAAACAAATTTAAAGATATTGTTGAAGTCGAAAAGAGAGTCATGATTTTTAGTTTAAAACTTGTAACGTTGGCGAAACCAGTGATGAGTTTCAATGGATAAAAGAATAAGAAAGAAAAAATAGAAGATATGTAAACCCAGGTCAAAACACGTATTCTGACAAATTAATGATAAATGTGGTAATATTGAATTTATTGAGTATAAATTAAGGGGAAATTTCATGAGGATCTAAGTAAATAAATTAATGCATGAAATTCAGATTTTAGTGTAAGAGACACTAATTGTCTAGTTTTACGATATCGATGATATATCTCAATCCGACAGTTGGATCGGGTTGAAATTTTGTAAGGAATCTCCAGACATATTGTTTTATATTAGGTTCAAATTTCGTGTCAATCGGAGTTTGAAAAAGATTTACGAAAAGTGCTGAAAATCGGGTAAATGAAAGAAGATGACACAAGGGGCATTTTTGTAATTTTATCAAAACAAATACTCTCCTCTCCTCTCTTTAAAAACAGAGCACGTCCTCTGCAAATGAAAAAAATACAGGAGGGAGACCATTTGTTTTGTCCCATTTTCTTCATTTTCTCTTCATTTCTTCAAGCTAAATAAAAAAGGAGTGTTCTTAGGAGGATTCTATCCAAGAAAACAAATTAAATAACAACTTAGAGAGTTATAGAGCTTGAGAGAAACAAAGAGAAGAAGCTGGAAATTGGAAGAGGAGGACATGATTTTTGTAAATTTTTGCAAGAATTCATTGAAATAAGTTAAAGTAGCAAAGGTAAGCAACATACCCTTTAGTAATTTTGTTTTTCTCTCTTGTTCTTGCATGAGGAGAAGAAAACCTCCAAGTTTAAAATTCTAGGGTTCATATAAATATTTTGGGGGAGTAATTGTTCATGTGAATTTCGAGATTAATTGCATGATAATGGCTTGATTTGCTGAAAAATAGAGAGAATAAATTGATTTGAAACTATGGGTTTTGGGATTTCAACAGGGCAGGCACTTCGGCAGCCATAGATTGACTTTACACCGTTGGATTAAATTGATTTTTGGATATGTTATTATGCTCAATGTCATCTAGATTCTGACCGGAGGGATTGTAAATATCAAACTTCGTTTGAGGGCTGTCACCGGAGGAACATTTCTGGAAAATCACCTTTCAAGACAGCCTTGTTCATCAGCTATTATATCATCATTTCACCATTGGATTGGTCTGGATTTTGGATATGTCGTTCATCCAGATGTTATATAAATTCTGAACGGTTTAGATCCGAAAAGAACACATCTATCATAAATTATACTTCCTGAACAGCAGGTCTCCAAATTTCAGGCCAGTCTGGTATTGTTCTGATATCGGAAGTTTTAACCGTTGGATGTATGTTAATTTTGGATATGTTATTTTAATGATGATGATGTATAATTCCACCGTTTGGATGTATTGAATTCTAAATTTAAATAATGATGTTTTGAGTTTGGTTTGAGAAATATTGAATGAGAATATGAGGGTTAGCATAAAAAGTATGTTTTGGGACTAAGGATAAGGATAATGGTAATGGGTTTAATGATGATGGTTGTGTTTGTGTTATGTTTGAGTCATGTTTGATGTGTTGATAAGTGATGGTATAGTTAAATTCAATAAAGAATAGTGATTGACTAATATTTTAGTTGTGTTAGAATGGGAAATCATGTTGTAAGTTGAATTATGATATAAGGAATCATTTTGAGTGTGCTTTTGGAAAAAATTAGCATGTGTAGTCATTGATGAAATTTAAGTTAAATTATATTGTTTGGTGATAGATTAAATGTCTTGGGACAAAAGAAAATCGGTGACGAAAAGTCATGCCCTTTGGACATTGAAGATCATTAATGAAGAATTGAATTACATGGGCATTTAATTTAAATGACAAGTACGAAAATAAAATACATTCATGGAAATTGTTTACGGAAGTATTTGATTTTGTGAATTAATGAATATTATGAATGAATCAGGAAGATTCAATAATGATTCAGGATGTTATATTAAAAATGTAGGAGAAGCATTCACTCGACTTCTCAGGAGCTCGTATAGTAGGAGCTTTGCAGGAGGGGCACAACAACAACAAGGAAGAGCGAGTTGAGCTTCTGCAGCATGGTAGGTGTTCTATACCTACACTTTTTACATAGCGTTAATTTACAAACTTATTAAATTCTTGGTCTTTGGGTCTATGGGTGAAACCACAAAGAGAGGATAAAGTGAAATAAACGAGAAATTCAAAATGGATTTGAGTATTTGACTGGGTTAAGAATATGAATTACATTAATAGACTTCGTTGATGACCATTCCTCGAACTTGATTAGCCGGTCTCGAATGTGGAGGCTAATGATGTTAGTAAGGTTTACTAACATCGGGCTTAAATGTTGACAAATGGTTGATTAGCTTCGGCTAATGGCATCCGAATGGATGGCCGGGACAAAGAATGATTAGCTTTGGCTAATGGCATCCGGATGGATAGCCAGGACAAATGAATGATTAGCTTCGGCTAATGGCATCCGAATGGATGACCGGGACGAAGGACTGATTAGCTTCGGTTAATGGCATCCGAAGGGATGGCCAGGACAAAGAATGATTAGCTTCGACTAATGGCATCCGGATGGATGGCCGGGATGAATGACTGATTAGCTTTGGCTAATGGCATCTGAATGGATGGCCGGGACAAAGAATGATTAGCTTTGGCTAATGGCATCCGAAGTGGATGACCGGGGTGAGTGAATAGTTAATGATATTGACCGGTGCTGTCAATATCGGCAATCACACGAAACTTGATTAGCTGGTCCCGAATGCGGAGGCTAATGATGTTAGTAAGGTTTACTAACATCGACATAATCATCCCTGAAAACGAGGGATACTGAACTTGATTAACTTTTCGGGTGAGAATAGTTAATGATATTGACCGGTGCTGTCAATATCGGCAATCACATGAAACTTGACTAGTTATTCCTGAAGTGAAAGCTAATGATGTCAAGAATCTTGACATCAACATTTCCGGAAATATTCCAAGATATTATGGAAAGAAAAATCTGATTGGCTATTCCATGTTAGAAATAGTCGATAACATCAATCAATGGTATTAATTTTGACGTTTATAATGAACTTGATTAGCCGATCCTGATATGAGAGACTAATAACACTAAGGAAAATTTATTAGTATCAGCATTCCCTTCCAAGTTTTAGGGGAGAGGTAATAATTAAAAATATTAATGAAATGGGGATTGACATCTTGATAGGATTATTCATTCAGCCTTGAAGAGGCGAATATTGATTGGAAATTATGGAATAAGATGGGCGGAGGAACTAGTTACCCGGTGATGGGCTAACGGCATTAGTTTTGTTTTCTAATGACCAGAATATACAACTTGAATTAAACTTTCTTGTGTGGTGTTAATATTGTCAGGATGACTGACTTATCAGATTATAAATGGAATGTTGGATGATACCTAATTGTTAAACAAAAATGGTAATTTGTGTTTATGTTATGGATTATTGAAGAAAAAAAAAAGGAGAAACTGATGAAGATCTAATTCTTGTGAAGGATGGAGGCAAAGCAAATATCGTATCGCTTGGGACGTGAGAGTAGAAGTTCATTAACCATGGTAGGTGTTATACACTTAAAGAATGCAATGCTATATATATATATATATATATATATATATATATATATATATATATATATATATAATATATATATATATATATATGTGTGTGATGTATTTTGAATTAATTAAGGAATTGTAATTGATATAATTTGAGAATCATGTCCTGCGCACATGGAGGATGTTAAAGAAATTATGACCAATAATGTAAATATGTTGTATTAAGGTTTCGTGTTGTTGCTGGCATGATAAGAATTTGGTGATAATTATAATAGTGTAATAAAATGCCAATAATAATCATATTATTTGAAGATGGATCGGATGTGAATATTGCGAAAATGATGGCAGGTTCCATGATAATGAGAGATTTTACTGAAAATCTAAAGAAACATTGGAATGTGTTGAAATGGGCACAAGAAATATGTAAGTTGAATATATTTATAAACTAAAATTGGACCACGATCATGATGAGTTTGACAACTTATATGGAAAAGCCATAATGAGTATAATAGATGTTGGGATTGAAATTGATATAAAGAGATAGAGTAAGAGGGAGAGAAATCACATGGTAGATATTATAATGAACTAAATGCGCTCATGAAGTGAAACAAGACACAAAATGAAAATGTTGAATGATTCTAGGAAGGATGGATAGAGACGTAATAATGGAAGGATAAATGAGAATTTCAAGGAACTATGATTGCATATCGTTGAATATACGTTTAATTTCGTTCATGTATTGTATGATTTTCCTTTTATGCTATATTTATTATATACATTATGAAATTGCAGGTCCTTCAGATTCACGCCAGGAGTAGTGTTTTAGGTCCTCTAGTTTCCTTTTGCATGATTGAATCAGAAGATGAACATTAATGTATTTTGTCTTTAAGGAACTAAATGACTTAATATGTAAAAATGACATTAAGTGTCGGGACATAAAAATGTATTATTCTGTATTTGTAATCTTAGTTTGTTTACTTGCAATTATTATGAATTATGTGTGTTAATGGGAAAGAAATGAGCATGCGAAATGTGAGGCATGTACCGTGAGTGATGTGTTGTTGAGGTTCTACATGATTATGATGTGATTGAGAAATAAGTATAATTGTACATGATGATTGTCGATAACTTGGGACCTCCAGATATAAGGGAAACTCTGCCAAAATTTCAATGGAAATTTCGGCAAGTCTCAGATAAGTTCGGTGGAAAAAAAAAACCCATTTTTTTTAAAAGTTAATGCTCAAAGTTCTTTTATGAATGTACTAAATTACAGGGCGTTACAAATATTCTGGGGAATATTCTCTCGGCGTGCTGGCGGCTGGAACGCGGCTCGACACGGCGCGGATGACGGCTCGGCTTGTGGCTCAGCTGGACTCGGCTATCGGCTCGGCTAGGACTCGGCGTAAACGGCTCGGCTCGGCTCGATATGGCGCGCGTGGACATCACTCGTCTTCAACCTCTGGCGCGCGTGGCTGCGCGTGGGCGACTGTCACCGGATCTTCAGGAGGCACGTGTGGCTCACTGCGGTCTCCGATCAGGCTGATTCTTGCGACAGTGAGTTCGTATTGATGAGCTCTACACTGTGGAATGATCAAAACTTGTTTTTGACAACTTTGAAAATTTGGATATACCCCAAAACTCTTCTGTTTTCTGACGAACAGGGCTCTGATACCAATTGTTGGTGGGAGAAACCACTGGTGGTGGCTTTGAAGCACTCAGAGGGGATAAAACACAAGGTTTTATTACAAGAACATAAGCTATAATTAATCAAAAGAACTTACAAAACAATACACGCCCTCTCTCTCTCTCTCTCTCTCTCTCTCTCTAGTGTTTCTCTCTATTCTCTCCACTCAAATAAACACAAGTTGGGCACTCTATTTATACACGAATTCAAAACCAGAAAATTCAACCTTCAAGTGTGAAGGCGGCTGTGGGTGTGGAGGTGGCTGGCGGCTGCGACTGGTGGCTGGTTGCCTTCCTTGACCTTCTGGATTAAGTTTAATATTCAACACTATTCACATGCATATTCCTCTCATGCATGGCTAAATCAGGAAACGTGCTTTTCTAATGAAGTCGAAAAAAACTAAAAACAACAAAAACAAATCACCGGGTATATGTCAAGAAAGAAAACCTTAGCAGAAGCTCCAGGAATCTGTTTCAGATCTTCACGAGTTTGACCACGGCTACTGCTTTCCTCACAGTGAATGGGATTGAGTTTCTCTGTTTTACTTGGAACAAAAGCCTCCTCGCCAGAACCTCCAAATGAGCAGCTCTCTAGCATTAATATCTATTTATTAAACTGTGTAGCTGGTGCTCGTGCTCCAGCAATGACTGGTTTGCTGAACTTTTTTTTTCTTCTTCGTTCTTGTGATTCTGCGAACGGTTGCCTCTCCTTGTTAATGTGTTTTCATTCTTCTCTGTCCCCTCTGTCTGTCCTGTTCTGCTCCGTCTTCCCCCTTGTTTCGTTTGCTTCTCTCTTTCTCCTGTCCAGTGCGCTTTCCCCCCTTTGTTCTCTCTTGCTTCAGTCTTCCCCTCCTGTTTTTTCTTTGCGTCCATCCGTCTGTCAATTCCCCCTCTGTTCGTTCGTCTCCTCTGTTTCTTTGAGAAGAAACCAGGGGAACGAACGTCTGCTCCTTTTCTTTTCCTTTAGCTTCCCCCGGTTCTGTGGTTCCTCCTCCTGTTTTTCGTGTTCTCACCTCTCTCCTCTGGTTTGTTGCACTGCTGTTGCTGAGATGCTGCGCTGATGGAGCAGATTCTCCACTGCACTGCTACTACTGGTGCAAAGGAGATGGAAGGACGGTGGTTGACAAAGGAAACCTGTTGGGAATTAACATATACACCTCCGATGACGCAGGAAGCCTGCTGCAAAAAGACTGGATTGTGAGCACCAAGATGACAGGAATCTATAGGTACCAAAGAGCATGGTGCAGAGAACGTTGCGTTCATTACTCCAACATGTTGTTCAGACCCATCCAGAGATCCAGAGGAGCCTGAGAGCCTGGCGGCCCTCTCCTTTCTTTTTGTCCCCTGGGTCCCCCCCCCCGGCGCTCTCTCAATGCCAAGCATTTTGAAACGGCTTTCACCCTTCACTCCAGCAACGACTCCTGCGAAGAAGATGAACAGCGCTCCTTCAAACAACACCGTTTTGGGATATGAGGTGGACATTTTTTGTTTTGACCCGTGAAGTTTTGAATCTGTTGTAATTAAGCCCCTGGTTTAGACTGTAATTTCCCCGCATTTCGGCGCCTTTTACAAGTTAGTCCTAGGACTTTAATCTGTTGCAATCGTGCCCCCAATTAACCCCAAACTTTGCTATTTCTTCAATTAAGTCCCTGATTTCATTAATTTAATTAAATCCAATCCAATTAAATCTAAAACTTATCAATTCTCTAATTAAGCCCTTGACTTGATTAATTAAATTAATTCCAAGCTTAATTAAGTCTCAAAACTTATCAATTCTCCACCCTTGATTGGATGAATTAAATTAATTTCAAGCTTAATTAAGTCTCAAAACTTAATCAATTCTCCAATTAAACCCTTGATTGGATGAATTAAATTAATTCCAAGCTCAATTAAGTCTAAAAATTTATCAATTCTCCAATTAAACCCTTAATTGGATTAATTAAATTAATTCCAAGCTTAATTAAAATAATTCCAAAATTTAATTAAACCCCAAAACTTTCAATCATGTTGCCCTTAACCCAAATTTTAATTCATTCTTCATTTATTTCATTTACTTGTTTTTTTCATCATTATTATTATTTTTATTATTTTTTATCCTTTTCAGCAAATAAAATAATAATAATAATAAAAATAAAATGGTAAAAAATTGGGTTATGACAAGCTGGTTAGAATTTAACTTTGTAATAAAACTTAATCATGTGGAGAAAGCATTGTAGCTTTCCTCACAAAATACTATGGATTACTAAAGTGTCTCTCAACATGATTTTTTTTTCTTATGATTTTTTCAAAATTATCTTTGTCAATTTTATTTTTTTAATATTGAGCTGGTTGAGAATTACAATTACAAGTCATTACAAATAAGACTAAATCATGTGGAGAAGCACTATAGTTTTTATCACAAAACATTATGAATTGCTACAATGTTTCCAACATGGTTTTTTTTTTCCTTGTTTTTTTGTTTGTTATTTTTTTTTCTAAAATTGTATCTGTCGATTTTATTTTTTTAATATTGAGCTTATTATGAATTTAACTTTGTAATTTTTTTTCTTTAAAACATTGTGAATTGTTGTAGTGTTTTCCCATATGATTTTTTTATGATTTTTTCTAAAATTATCTTTATCAATTTTATTTTTTTTAATATTGAGTTGGTTAAGAATTATAATTACAATAAAGCTAAATCATATGGGGAAAGCGTTGTAGCTTTTCTCACAAAAACACTGTGAATTGCTACAATATTTCTCTAAATGGTTTTTTTTTTTTTTATGATTTTTTCTAAAATTATCTTTGTCAATTTCATTAGAAAAAGCACTATAGTTTTCCTCACAAAACATTGTCAATTGATACAACATTTTTCCTCATAGGTTTTTTTCCTTCCAAGATTATCTTTTGTGGTTTTTTTTTAATGTTAGTTGGTAGAGAATTTAGCTTTATAATTTTTTAAAAATATGACGAAAACAATTATTTTGTTCAGTCTTTAAGTTTTTGATCACCAACACAATTTTTTTTTCCCATCATGAAATATAGGCGCCATTATACTTTTAGTTTTTATTACTTATCTAGAGTTGGTTTAGTATTATAACACTATCAAGTACATCAATTTTATAAGCCTGTAACAGTGCGGGCATGCCATTTTGTCTAATCTATAGCAAAATACTAGTTAAATATTTAATTTAGTTTTTTTAAAAACAACATCGTTTTAGTTTTAAAAATAAAACTAAAAACAATTAGTTTTGAAATTGACTTTGCTCCATCGGCCAATCAGCGAATCGGATTTCGGATTCGATCAGACCTCGGGCCCGTATGAAATCTATGGTCGGTCCCTACCTAAAGAAACGAGAGGTAGAGAGAAACCAAAGAGATGAGCTAACGACATCGACAAGCCACGCGATTCGATTCTTTACCATGATATATATATTGTTTCCTTGGACAAGTCGCAACACAAATTCCAAAACCCATGTTCAGTTTCCTAGATTTTGAGTAAGTTTTAGTTCTTTTTCGAAGTGGGTGGTTTGATTTAGCTTAGCTTACCGTGTTGTAAATTGTCATTTTTTTTGTTGAATGTTGTACTTGGACGTCACTTTTTGTAGTATCATGGTGTTAGTGATTGTATTGTGAGGAACCTAGTTGGGGAATTGGTTCATTTGTTCTGAATCTCCGGTTTGGTTTGTTTTAGCTTAGTGTGTTTTACTTACTTGTGAGTTATACACTTGAATATGTTGTTTTCTGGAGCGAGTTCTTTGTTTTTCATGATTTTGTTTAAAAATGGAGCTCAAGCTTGAGTTTCTAGAAGCCAACTTAAGGAGTGTTCATCTTGGTATAATGACCTGAAGCGGTCATGGTTCAGTTTTGCTCATTTTGATCCATTTTTCACTTGTCTTTCATAGTTTTGATCCACATTGATGCCATTTGTTTTCACTATTCAATAAAGAGGTTACTTTTTTTTTTTTGAATTTCAAGGAATCCTCTTATAAGTTGATTGCTTGTCAAAAATGGAAATAACCCTTATTCAACTTAGCTTGGTTTAATTACTGCTCTCTTTTTCAAGGGCAAATTTGGAGATTGAACTACATTTTAATTGTAAAGTTTTACTTTCATGGTGAACATGCAAGCTTGGTGATTTTGATAAGGTTTATATTGAGTTAACAAAAGATGTTGCCTGTTTGCTCTGCCACTCAGTGTTGTTCCTCTCATTCTCAAGTGAGTTTCACTTCCTAGACTGTAATTTAATTCGTGTTGTTGCCAAGTTTCTATCATCCATGTACCTTGGATTTCATCTATGCCCGTAGTTTTGGAGATGCATGACCTCTAATTAGGTGGAGAACAAGCCGGGACTATAATTGAACTTTCGCTAAAGAAAAAAATTTTGGTGTCAAAAAATAAAAATAAAAATATTGGTGTAACTAGACATGTCTGCCTCTTTATAAAATATGTTTGATGTATTTGAGTTGAAAAATCTGGGGTGCCTAAGTGAAGGTTTTGAATGAAGGTATAAATTAAGCTTCAACTGTTTAAGCATAAAGGTCAGTATGACATCATGTAGAGCTTATGTGCCTAAGTGAAGGTTTTGAATTGATTCTCATGCTCTAGCATGGTATCATAGTCTAGTGCAGCTTTCTCCTTCCTTCTAGGCCTGCACATCAGAGGGATGCTGAGTAAATCCCTTAACAATCTAGCAGAAAGTTTTGCATGGCCTAATAATTTGCTTGTACATCTCCGTTTAGTAGATTAAGCATCTGGGTGCTATTCCCTAGCACTAACTTCCTTCTCATTTGCAGTGGATTATGATGGCATTTTCTCTCCACTTAGAGTGTGTTTAGCATTGCTATCACAACACCGTTTGCCAAAAATATAATTATTTTTGCTTAAAATTATTTTTTTTGATGTTTTTGGACCGTTTTGATGTGCTAATATTAAAAATATATTTTAAAAAATAAAGAAAACATTATTTTGATGTGTTTTTTAAAAAAAAAACACTTTGAAAGCAACCAGTACCGCAATGTGAAACACATTCTTAATCTGATTACTTACATCATAATATAAAATTAAGATATGAGGTCTGTGAGACTCTTCAATATACAAATTCTTTGTCCACCTTTAAAGAACAAAATTTGACAATTTTTAGTGAAGCCTTGCAGGCAGTAACTTCAATGCACATCGATTATCAATTCACCAAGTTTTGTGTTATCATGTCACATATTTCTTCATATACCTCTGGCATAGTATTTCTATTGTCAAAAATTTCATTCATGTATTTGAAACCACAATTACTGCAGATAACATTCCATAGAGGTCTGTAACCATTTTGCTCAGTCTGGAAGGATTTCGAGTCTAGATGTTATGTCGTAAACAGGGTACTTTTGGGAATGTCAAATATAACACATCACCAAAGAATTTCCTTCAAAACACAAGCTATAAAGTCTTTCTACTCCAATTTTATTGAAAGCTTTACTTTCATTAATGATCATTCTTGCCCAAATGAACTAGGCAACATTAATTGCAACTTTTTTAAGGATTGGGATTCTTCAGTTGGAGCAATAGATGAACTGCACCCACACCCTATAGGAGGGGCTAAACTGAAATTCTTAGAAAGTTATAACATATCTGATGTTGAAGAAGGACCTTTGAACTCTGAAGACCATTTTGCTGATAATACAGATAGTTTAATACGACTTGTGGAACCTGAAATAACATCAACTATTGATATGACAACAGAGAATCCTAGTTTGGGATCTGATTCCCTAGAAATGGATAACGATTCATTATCTAGTGCAAAGGCTGGTTTTGATGATTTTTTGGGTGAGGTTAGGGACTCCATCAACACTTAAATAAATAATGGAGGAAATGTTGTGCAAAGCTCACTAGACACAACTACTTCTTCAATAACATCGATTAAGGAAGGTGCTTCAGAAGCAGTAGATGGTGCCTTGAGTAAAGTATTCTCTACTTTTGATCAAATAGAAGAATTAGCTGCCAAACATTGACTAACTTTTCATCTAGTTTGAGGGAAGCCACACAAAAAGCTAGTGGCACTTTTGTTGATGTGGACAGAGTTGCAATCGTTGCAGTGGAGGAATCTATAGCAAAAAGGGCTTCTTTTGTTGTTTATTTTTATGGGCCTGCCAAGGATTTTCTTCCTCCAGAGATCAGGAGTGCACTGAATCTGTCTGAAGAAAGGGTAACAGAGATTTTGAGATTAATTGGTGCAACTTTTCAGCAGGTACATTATGTTTGGCATGTTTTACTTTGATGGCCATTGTACTCTCGTTTAATTGTATGGACTTGAAAAAAAATCTCCTGCAAAGATATATTTGGATTTTAGACATCTTTTTGTTGGAGACATCAGTCACTGCTTTCAGCTTACAGGACTTCTAGTTGAAAACTCAATTGCATCCATCTCTGTTACACTGCTTAATTATGTGCTGATCTAACTAATTTATGATCCAAAACCAAAGTTGAATTTCCTAAACCTGCTTTTACACCTTAAGCAGGTTTACATTGCTATTGAGGGGCTGGAGAAAAGTCTTGGCTTGGATCCAAATGATCCAATTATGCCTTTTGTTTTTTTTTTTATTGGAACCTCATCCACTTTGTGGTATGGTTGTCCTTTTGTGCATGAAGGATTTATTTATTTAATCTGCATTACATGGGAAGCTTAAGTTTTCTATCAGATTTGTGTAGGGGTTTTTATAGGGTATGGGTATATGGTGTTTACTCTGGAGATTTGTCTCCGCAATTAACTTTAAGGCTCTTGCCAGGGAAGGAAGATGTCCGGCCTGAGGCAAGAGAGTAAATTTTCTGGCCTTTTATGTTCCTAAGTTTCTTTTTTGTTAGAAATTTTAGTACCTCAATGAGAGACACTAAAGCTGACTACTCATACATTTTTTACATCACAGTAAAAAAATCTCAAATCTGGCACCCTCATTAATTTCCTTTTTTCCCCCCTTAACTTGGCTTTGAACTTGGTGGGCATTATTTATATGAAGGTTCTTAGAGAAAGAGATGGCATTCCTGATCTTAGGCGAGCTACTCGGTTTCGCTGTGCAATTATAACTCTACCAGAGGTTGGTTTTATTTGATAATACTATTCAAAAGCTATGAGTGGAGAGGTATTGCTTTTTGGTATGAGGATGATAGTTTAGAACAATTACTTTGTTTCTAAATGTCAAATAACTCTTTGAACCAACAATAAAAAAAATAAAATAAGAATTGGAACTTGGCTATATCCCTTTCTTATAGCTCTGTCTTATATTCTTCAATGTTATTCAGGTTGATGGCCCAGTAAGGAAGCTTTTAAAGGGTGGACGATATCTTGATGACATCTTAACTGCTGTAGTCATTCAAAACTTGAAAGCTCTATAGGTATAGCTTTATGTTTTAAGAGCTTTGATATAGCTATTGTTTATGCATGACGTCTTTGTTTCGAGACATTCAGAAAAATGAGAATTCTGAGTAGTGCAAGAAAGAAAGGAAATTCTCGAGGGGGGGATTTGGGCTTGGTTTCATCAATGTTGTGTGTTTTAGCATCAGTGGCCTCTAAGGACACAAGAAATTGTTTTGGTATTACCATATGCAGTACAGTTGCTACATCACAATCTCCTGAGTGTTCCATGTTTAAATCCTGAAGCAGGAACATTGTCTCAAATTTACCAGGTAATAGTTATGGATGCTGATGGTTCTTGTAAGATCCCACATCGAAAGTGAGCGTCCAAAGCCAGGGCCTTATAAGTGCATGCTCACCTTGACTAGTAATATGTATTTTGGGGTCATGCGTGGCTGCCAAAAACAAACCCGTGAGGGGGACCTTGGTAGAAGCCCTGGATTTGGGTGGATTGGGAGGCCTAAAGCGGATAATATCTTGCTAGTGAGGTGGGGTGTTACAGTTCTCGTTCTAAAGGCATCGCTAGATCCTTGAGAAAGCTTGGGGTTAAGGCAAGTATTTAGAATCTCTAAGATTGTTCTATCACAGAAAAGCCTAAACATCTAATTCATCGTGGAATTAGAAGGGCGAAATGAATTTATCCACTCTCCCTTAGTCAAGTTTCTTTGGGATAAAAAACATTTCTGAGAATTTTTCAGTATCAGTAACCTTAGAAACAAATAACATTATCCATATTAACCAGATTTGGAAAGAGTACATTAATGTCTTTTGTGCATTTACATTGTTAAGTCAAAAACCGTTACTCCTTATGCATGTTTTTCTGTCTTATCAATGCTGTAGATTGAACCCAATTTTCATTCCTGTTATTCTCAAGTGGTATAATTCAGAAAGCACATTAGTATTACATCTAACATGTGTCCTTAAATTATCTCTCTCTCTCTAAAAAAAAAAAAGTCTTTACGTTGCTTGAATGAGAAGTTGCAATGTATTAATCAATTTCAATATTCTTTTATTTCACTCCTTAGATTGCTGGGCTGTATTGTTGTGTAAATGGCTTGCAGAGAAACAAGTTAAATGCATGAATTCTAGATGATATCATGGTTCATTCCTGCACTAATCATATAATTTAGATAGAGAAGATAGTAGAATTTTGCAAAATTAAACCTTGTGACCTACATTATAAGAAAATTTGAACTGCCAGGTAAGTCTATTGTTAATCTGGAACCACAACCTATTGTATCATATTGCTAATTGTTTGTTTGCATTTTTATGTGAGAGAGACCATACTTGGTCCAAGATGGCTTCCAGTCTTGGGTAAAACAAGGTATCCAAGCCAAGAAGCTTAAACCTGAGACCATGCTAACCATACTTAATGAGATAAGGTTATTGCATGACTTGCATATTCTCTTAACTAGTATAAATTTCTAGAAATACAAAATTCTATTTGCTGAAAGCCATCGATCAACTCAAAGTATATGTGTGGAAAATGACAAGCTATTGATTATATAATAATATATTCAGCCAGCTGAGATAAACCTAGAGAATTGATTAATTTGACATTTGTTTCAAAAACACATGGAAAGAGTGAAATTTCTTTGCTGGGTGCACATTGGTGCCCAATGGATACTATCAAAATGGTATCCACACAGCACAGAACAACATGCACACAGAGAGGCATATGAGATGTACTTGTGTCTATGCAGTGCGTGTGTAAATTTACGTGGAGAGACTTGTTTCAAAAACAAATAAAAAGAGTGTGCCATGTGCAATCACACTTGTATGAACATATGCATCATGAGTGTTTGTATATATGTAATTGATGGGCTACCATAAACTCGGTATGCAGGCCATAGGCATTGTGTATGTTTCGAAGCATGACGGTGCACAGATTTATGAAGTGAAATTATGCACAGTATCCAAGTGTTGATTCTTGAGAAAAATGATTACTTTGTCTTTAAGCAATCTAATGGTGTTAGAATTGGCATCTCTTGTTAAAGACTTTTGGTTCAGATTGAATTATTTCTTTGGTGCACCAGATTGAATTATATGGAATTCAGTTGGAGAAGTGATTGTTAGTCGACTTGTAGTTTTCGTAAATTTTCCGACATGTTGGGTGCAACTGATTAAAGAACTCTTGAAGCTGTTGTGCAGATAATGTAGTAAGAAATGAACAAGAGGTTGTGTCCCAAGTATCTGAGCCCAAGTCTACATGAACGTTTTGAAACATTCAATCAAACAAGTTGATATGATTCATTACAGCTCAGAAAGTTATTTTGATATATGCAATAAGCTGACTTGTTGGATCATTTTACAATCTGGGAGGAAGGTTGTTCTCCTTGTTCATACAAATCAACAACCTTCGCATTTCAATCAACATTTCTCTTGTTGCTAAGACTATTTGGTCATGTAGGATTTACATTCAATATGCTTTGTCAATCTGTGCTATTCTTTTCATGGATTGCAAATTATAATTACAAGTATTTTCTGGAAGGGCTTGATTTTCTTGTGCAAGATCTAAGCTTTTCACAAAATACTTGATAGTTGTGACAACTTGGCATCATTTCAGGAGGCTGAAGCAATTCTAGAAGATATCAGACCTTCGCCAGTGCAAACACTTAGGTATGGTGTGGTAAGAAATCAGATTGCTTTTTGTGATACTGCACTATGATTAGTCTATTTCAATCTTTCATGTCAGGAGACTCCAACACTACCACACAAATAGTCACATTGCAGAGTGACACCTCCAACTTCTCTGCAGGAATAAAACTTGATGAGAATAATTATTCTCTATGGCATCAAATCATAGAGATGAAGATAGCTGGGCGAGAAAAGCATGGTCATCTGACTAGTGATATTGCCCAGCCTGCAGTCACAAATTCCACATTTAATAAATGGCGAGCATCAGACTGCCAAGTCAAGAGTTGGTTGTTTGATGCCATGCAGCCTAATCAGATTAAAAGGTTTATTCGTTATGACACAGCAAAGCAAGTCTGGGATGCAATCAAGCAAACCTATTCAGATGGTGCTGATGAAAGATTTATGACCTGCACAGAAGATCATTCATAATGAGACAAGCTGGTGCATCAGTTGCCAAGTATTACAGTGAGCTTACTGAGATTTTTCAGGAGCTTGATCAATTAAATCCAAGCACAATGGAGCATCCATCAGACATTGAAATTAGACGGAAAGAGGTTAATCGTCTTCGAGTTTACATATTTCTTGCAGGTTTAGACAATAATTTTGATCAAATTCGAGGAGAGATTTTGAGGATGGAGCCTAAACCAGAACTTGAGGCTGCATACGCACATATTAAAAGGGAAAGTAACAGACAGGGAACCATGTATGAAGCTGGTGCAACCAACGCAGCCACAGCCTTGGCTGCTGCAAGGGTAAAACAATCTCGGCTTCATAGCTATAACGTTGACCCTGCTCGTAACCGACCACCAATGAAATGTACCAAATGTGGTTTAGATAATCACACGATTAAGGGCTGTTATGAGATCATTGGTTATCCAGAAGGATGGGTTCATAAAGGGCGCAAGAGGGACTCAAACCGAGCATCATTTGCATCTGCCCAATCATCTCAGGAGACTACATTAGAAATGTTGGGCGGAATTCGGTGACCGGTGATGTACTGATAATTGCTCAACGGAGGAGAAGCATACTGAGGCACAATATTTTACGTGGTTCGGCAAAACCGCCTACATCCACGGGAGAGGTCTATTTTATTTAGAGATAGAGAAAGGATTACAATAAATACATGGAGGAGGAGGATCACTTCACTCTACTCTACTCCCAGCTCTCTTTGCTGCACTTTGCAGCTGCTGCAATGGCAGCATGGCTGCTGCCATTGCAGCTCTCTCTTTCTCTCTTCACTCTCTACATGTCTCACAACTCTCTCTCACTCTCACATAGCTCTCTTTGTATGGTGCCTATTTATAGGCAGGATGGTGGCTTCTCTTCTTCTTTCCAGCAGTTGCACATAGGAGTGGGTGGCTGCCATCTTCTTCAACAAAGGCTGCTGCCACTTGCTTGGTGGTGGTGGCCACTTTGCTTGGTGGTGGGGTAGTCCCACTAATGGCAATACCTAACAATCACCCCCTTTGCCATTCATGTGGGGCAATTGTCCGCTTGCTTCTTCAGCGCAAGCTTGCATCTTGCAGCTCTTCCAAGCTTACCATTCCGAGAGCGCCTGTGGCCAAGTTTACAGGTACTCGCCAAACCTTTCAAACACCAGAGTCACCAAAGCACACCCTTGCTTACACCAAAGGATCACTTCAACCAGATGGTCTCACACATCACATCTGAAGAGTGTTAACGCTTGTCTCTGGGAACATTCCCCTTCGAGCGTATCAACCATGCTCGGTCCGGAATGATTTATCAAGCCTCACAATAAGGCTTACAACACCCCCTTAAACGGATATTCCAAGTGCGACAGTCATTATCTGAGTATCTCAATATGATCACAAGCCCACCACTCTTCCAAGAGTCTACTCATCCAGGAGTTGCGCCTGCCCCCTGTTCCACCATAGGAACCACGCCTTACTTCTTCGTGAGTCTCTCGCTCTTAGTCGTAAGAGTCCAGGTAGCTCTCCACCTTTAACCATGGGGGCATCCCATTAAAGGTTGATCCATATCTATCTCCATACTCTGAGTATTACAATGCCATTACCGAGCTCACCACCTTGACAAGAGTCAACTCGTTCCCGGAACCTGCGCATGCCCTCTGCTCCTTCATAGCAGCCGCGTCTTAATGCTCCACAAGTCACCCACTTATTGTCCAAGGCAAATGTCTTCTAGCTCATTGATCTTTAGCATGGGGGCAATATCCATGAAAGTCAATCCTGCATTTGTCTTCATACTCATCATAGCCACTTCATTGGCTATCCATCTGTCCACTTATATCTAGCCATCACATTGGCTTTGGGGCGTTCTGAACTGGGGCTCCTATCATGGCCCTCACACCTTCTCCTGAGGTGTCTCCGCTCGTCGTCATGCGGCGGTATGAACTGGGCTCACATCGTGGCCCACACCTTCCATCTGAGGTGTCTACGCCCGTTGTCTTGGGCGACCTGATCTTGGGCTCATTTCATAGCCCTCACACCTTCTCTCTAAGGTTTCTCCGCCCACTGTCATGGGGCGGTCTCATCCACCTTCATCGGGGATAACTCCAGTGACTCCAAGATTCTCTACCACCATGTGGACTTGGGAGAGATTACTGCCACTGACTACATAGAAAGAGAAAGTTGCGGTATACTCCTCGCAATCCTCCACCTCGATTTCTATGTTTGGAGCTTCTACGCCTTTCTGCTTGACAGCTCCACCTACACCACTCTCTTTGGTGTCTTCGCCTTTTATCATAGGCATTTGCACCCCCTCAATTAGGTGCCTCTGCAACAGCTCATCTTTCCATCCTTGCATGCATTGGAAAGGTCCTCGCTTGTTGCCTTTATCAAGAGCATAAGAGACTTCATGTTGTACAAACTTTAACAGTCTCTGCTCTGAGCTTCATTTGGGAACTCTTCTTCTCCCTGCACCTGTTGTCTCATTACAGTACCTCGTTGGATCCTACGGGTACTCTTGCATAATCTCTGTGTGCCCTCGTGCAGTTTCTGTTCTCCAGATTTCTCCTTATTCCTTACTTATGTTTGACAGCAGCTCATCCTGTCACAACACCTGGCCAAGTCAAAATAGGGTGCCAATCTTCATCCCTTGTTGTATTTCTCTTCCATCACAGGGTCTTCATCAATTCTCCCCTTCGAGAAATCACAGTCACCGAATCTACCTTCTTTGGAGAAATCACCACTCCATCAGATCCTTGATCATACGGAACCCAACTATTCCTTTGTGCCGTCATCTTGCTAGTCTTCAACAGTTTCATAACAAACTGTCACATATACGAAAATAGTACCGTATGGATAATCCTTCCACTAAGCAAGTTCCCAGGAAAGATTGGAGGGGTCACAACGGTCCCGCTTAAAACCCAATCTCCTAGACAGAACTTCTTAGGCCATATCTATCCATCGTACTGTCTCTCCGTATATACAACCATTTGCTAGCTTTGTTGCGGCTTTCCTTTACAAGTGATTTGGGTATCCTGCTTTTATACCTGATTTCTCAACATCTAACAAGACTACTAGTTCTTAGATTTGTCAAGATTGGTCTTCATTAATATTCACTCTCCACCTCTAATTGTCCACATAACCGGGTGTCCAGAGTGTCCCAATTTTGCCTTCCATCAAGGCATTACATTTCCCCATTTAATAGTTCAGCACATGTAATTGGGTAAACATGTGCACCTTCTTCTTCTTCATCTCCATCGACCTTAATCCAGACCCTCAGATGCCTCCTGATCGGGCAATCTTTCTTTAATAATACACCACTGCCATTTTCAGTCTCGAATCTTATCGATCGGACCATACCATTGCATCCGAAATGATCAAATTAGCTAGAAACATGTCTTGAATCGTCCAAATCGCACTTCAGACGGCTAAGATTTGATCAAAACAATTCTGGCCTAATCAACGGCTCAGATTCACTCTCAGATCCGGTTGCACGTAGACTCTGCTGCACAAATCCTTTCCCTCGGCTCGTGGCTCGGCTCGGCTCCCATTCAACTCGGCTCAAATCGGCTCGGCTCGCGGCTGATGACATGGCAGGTGGGTCCCACTATACTGACATGTCTGTTGACTAGTCAATGGCTTGCTGACTGTGTATGATGATGTCATCCTTGCATCATGTTGATGTCATCCTTTGGCATGCTACTGTTCATACCTACTATTCATAATGCCACTGTCCATGTCGATTGTTCATATGGGTCGGGTCAGCTGGTCTTCGGGTCGGGTCAACTCATCCGGGTGAAGAAGACGCGTGGCATGCATGGGGCGCGTCGGCGCGCGTGGGCAGACGCCTTGCCGGAGAGTGATGGAGAGTGCGGCCATGTTCGACGTCCGATTTTGACGCCGTTTTCACCAGTGGCTTCGTATCGGCCTCCTCTACACAGTGGTATGATCAAAACACCATTTTGACAACTTTCATTTTTGAGCAAAGATCAAACACCACTTTAAACCATGTGCTCTGATACCAATTGTTGGGCGGAATCCGGTGACCGGTGATGTACTGATAATTGCTCAACGGAGGAGAAGCATACTGAGGCACAATATTTTACGTGGTTCGGCAAAACCGCCTACATCCACGGGAGAGGTCCATTTTATTTAGAGATAGAGAAAGGATTACAATAAATACATGGAGGAGGAGGATCACTTCACTCTACTCTACTCCCAGCTCTCTTTGCTGCACTTTGCAGCTCTCTCTTTCTCTCTTCACTCTCTACATGTCTCACAACTCTCTCTCACTCTCACATAGCTCTCTTTGTATGGTGCCTATTTATAGGCAGGATGGTGTCTTCTCTTCTTCTTTCCAGCAGCTGCACATAGGAGTGGGTGGCTGCCATCTTCTTCAACAAAGGCTGCTGCCATTTGCTTGGTGGTGTTGACCACTTTGCTTGGTGGTGGGGTAGTCCCACTAATGGCAATACCTAACAAGAAACTCCATCAGGTACAACTGACTCCAAGGCCTTGGCCACCTCAGGTAACTCTTGCACATCTTCACTTACTTGTAATAGATCATAGATTATTGACACCGGTGCCACTGATCACATGACATCTAGTTTTATTGAGTTACACTCTGCCACACCTTCCAACCAAACACATATTGTTAGTGCCAATGGCACCACCTCCCGAGTTATGGGAGAAGGGTCCTTATCTCTCACATCCTCATTAAGTCTTGATCATGTCTTAGTTGTCCCTTCACTTGACTATGACTTGTTATTTGTTCCCCAGATCATTGATTCCCTTAATTGCACCGTGTGTTTTTGGCCATTATATTGTCTATTTCAGGATCTTCTCACCAGGGCCGTGATTGGATGTGGTACTAGGAGGGGAAAATTATATTATCTGGACTTGACAGACGACACCACTAAGAGATTGAGTCATGCACATCATATGAGAGGAGGTGAGTCCATCAGAATGAAGAAAATTTGGTTATGGCATCGACGATTAGGGCATGCCTCGTTTGGTTATCTGAAACTTCTATTTCCAGATTTGTTTTCTCAGTTTACTGAATCAGACTTTCATTGTGAAACTTGCATTTTGGCGAAAAGTCATCGCATTTCTTACCCATTAAGGTTGAATAAAAGTTCCATGCCTTTCATGATTGTTCATTCTGATGTTTGGGGACCATCACGAGTTCCTACTATTACTGGTTATAAGTGGTTTATGACGTTTATTGATGATTTCACTCGGATGACCTGGGTTTTTCCTTTAAGACAGAAAAGTGAAGTTACCGTCAAATTCAAACTATTTTATCAATATGTTGCTACTCAGTTTGACAAGAAAATCATGACCCTCCGGTCTGACAATGGAGGAGAATATATCAACAATGACCTTCATAATTTTTAAAGTCAACATGGTATTGTTCATCACACCACATGTGCATATACACCACAACAGAATGGTGTCGCAGAGCGTAAGAATCGACATCTCTTGGAAGTTGTTCGTGCCTCTTTATTTAAGGCCGGTTTACCTCATTATTTTTGGGGGGAGGCTCTTTGTTCTGCTACTTTCCTCATTAATAGAACACCATCTAGCACTCTTCAGTATAAAACTCCATTTCAGACATTGACCACTCTCCTCACCATGCCATCTACACCAAATCTCGAACCACGTATCTTTGGATGTGTTGTTTATGTTCAGGTATATCCACACCAACGTGGCAAGCTTGATCCATGTGCTCTGCGTTGTGTCTTTGTGGGTTATGCTGATACTCAGAAGGGCTATAAATGTTTCCATCCTCCTACCCAAACCTTGCACATTACTACAGATGTGACTTTCCATGAGAGTGAGTTCTATTACTTAGGGGGAGTCTCTGAGCATCCTCTGCAGGGGGAGAGCTCTATCTTTGCAGAAGATACTCATATCCAAATTCAGCAAAAGGTTTTAGAGCAATCAGTGTTTGAACAACCAGTTACAATGGTGCAACAAGGTCAGGAGTTACTAAGAACTCTAGATGCTGGTACTGAGCAGTCAGATTCCGAACAACCAGTTATAGTGGTGCAACAAGATCAAGAGTCACTAAGAACTCCAGATGCTGGTACTAGTTCGGATAATTTCCCCTCTACAACTCCTACTACAGTACCATCACCATACATCCAATCAGGTCCTGACGATTTCCCACAAGTAATTAAACATTCAAACTCCAACTCAATCACTCTGCCCGAGTCAAGTAATACAGGAAACACAAGTTATCAACTACCTCCTCGTATGACTAGAGGTATTCCTAGACAACAATATGACCCTGACCTTAAGACAAACGTTAAATACCCTATTGCTAATCATGTGTCCCTACATAGGCTATCTCCGTCATGTGCATCATTCGTATGTCAATTATCCACTGTATCTATTCCAAGTAATGTGCAGGAAGCTTTGAAAGATCCCAAGTGATCCTAAGCAATGAATGATGAAATGGAGTCCCTCCAAAAGAATTCCACTTGGGAGATGACTATCCTTTCAAAAGGAAAGAGAACAGTGGGTTGTAGATGGATATATACGGTAAAGTTCAAGGCAGATGGCTCCATTGAGCGATACAAAGCAAGATTGGTGGCAAAAGGATATACTCAGACTTATGGGATTGATTATGGGGAGACATTTGCTTCTGTAGCCAAGATTAACACAATTCGAGTACTTCTTTCTCTAGCAGCAAACCTAGATTGGCCATTACACCAGTTTGATGTCAAAAATGCATTTTTGCATGGTGACCTAGAAGAGGAA
Source organism: Populus alba (assembly GCF_005239225.2). Taxonomy (NCBI): domain Eukaryota; kingdom Viridiplantae; phylum Streptophyta; class Magnoliopsida; order Malpighiales; family Salicaceae; genus Populus; species Populus alba. Next base: position 13,086,662 of record NC_133302.1, on the reverse strand, counting down.
GTCTATATGGATCCCCCTCCGAGATGCAAGATGGGACCTGATAAAGGCAACATGGTGTGTAAACTAAGAAAGTCTCTTTATGGATTGAAGCAATCACCTAGAGCATGGTTTGGAAAGTTCAGCAAGTCAATGAAAGGGTTCGGATACAAGCAAAGTAACTCAGATCATACACTTTTCTTGAAACATAAGAAAGGTAAAGTCACTGCCCTTATTGTATATGTTGATGATATGGTAGTTACAGGGAATGACCCAGAGGAAAAGGCAGCACTACAACGACACTTGGCAAGTGAGTTTGAAATGAAAGATCTTGGTGCTCTAAAGTATTTTTTTTAGGCATCGAAGTGGCTCGTTCTAAACAAGGAATATTTTTATCACAACAGAAATATATCCTTGATATTTTAACTGACACTGGAATGTTAGCTAGTAAACCAGCAGACACGCCAAAGGAGTTGAATCATCAACTTGGTGAATATCCTGATCAGGTACCCACCAACAAAGAAAGATATCAACGCCTTGTAGGTAAGTTGATTTATTTGGGACACACTAGACCTGATTTAGCATATGCCGTAAGTGTGGTAAGTCAGTTCATGCATGCACCAAGTGAAGCCCACATGGATGCGGTAAACCGAATTCTGAGATACTTGAAGTCAACTCTTGGAAGAGGATTGATGTTCTCACGACATGGTCATTTAGATATCGAGGGTCACACTGATGCAAACTGGGCAGGCTCTATTACTGATAGATGATCTACATCTGGATATTTTACCTTTGTGGGAGGCAATCTAGTATCTTGGCGAAGTAAAAAATAGAATGTACTGTCAAGATCAAGTGCTGAAGCAGAATATCGAGGTATGGCACACGAAGTATGTGAACTACTCTAGATAAGGAATTTATTAGGGGAATTGGGGTTCAAACCCAATCATGCCATGCAACTGAATTGTGACAACAAAGCTGCAATAGACATTACACATAATCCAATACAACATGATAGAACCAAACATGTTGAAGTTGATAGACATTTTATCAAGGAAAAACTCGAGGCAAAGATCATCGAGGTGTCCTTTGTTAAATCCGAAGATCAACTTGCAGATGTCCTCACCAAAGCTGTCACAGGCAAAGTATTTCACAACTCACTTAGCAAGTTGGGCATGAGCAACATATATGCTCCAACTTGAGGGGGAGTGTCAATGAGCTGTATATTCCTAATTAGTTATATTCCTAATTAGTTTGATTCATTGTATTTAATTATGCAAGATTATAGGCCCGTAGTAATATTCCTAAAATAGCTTCTTAGGCTTTGTATATATATATAACCCTCTGCTGTTATACGTGGACAAGATAATAAACCAGTATTTTCACAAGATTTGTTATTTACTCCTGTCCAAAGTTTTACAAGCATGCTTTCCCAGAGGTGAAGCTCGACAAGGTGTTCAGCACGAAAAGATGGCGGCAAGGATTTCGAAGGGAATCCATCCCATTGCAAATATCTCAGCTCATTAGGAAGATATTCGAGGCCAGTAGGAGGAAGGTGCATTTTATCTTCTTGGGAGTAATGACAACCATAGAAATTGAGAAATCTAAGACCATCCATCATTGCGAAGGCATCAGATTTCAAGTGTATGTGTCTCGGTAACCAGTCCAAAGATATGCCTTTAATTTTTAATTGATTTCCCTGTTAAACAAGAATAAAGAAAAAAGAAAAAATAATACAATCTACTCAAACACATCAACTTTTGAGCAAATACATGAACGACAATTAATGGCTGTAGCTTTAACCTTATTTTCCTCCAATACTTGAACGACATCACGACGATGACATAACCTGCTACGTTCGCCAGGAAAATCAGATTCTGCACAAACAATGTTAAATGCCATTTCTCGTACTAAATCATGCATTTCTAGCCTTTTAAAAATATTGTTAGTTATGAGACACTTATCAATGAGCTTGCGTATATCAAAAATCACAGACCGGTCATATAAGCAATCTAATATTCTTGTTGCATTGCGAGATTCCCATCCTATGAAGAAAAGTGGTATGTCACGAAATATGGATTTTTGTTCTGAATCCAACCCATCGTAACTAATTCTCAATGCCCTTTCAATTTGAGGGTACTAATTTGACCTCAAAAGACTCAATGTTGAAAAGAAGTTCAAATTATTTAAAAGTAAACTATTCCAAGCTACAATAATTTGCTAGAGAGTGCACATTGCACAGTAAAAACACCTCGTGACTTGGTTTTTTTTTTTTTTTTTTTTATTACACACAATAAAAACGAGAATGATCAGGTTTAGAGAATTAGCAATCACCATGATATTGCACAGCATAGTGTTGATCATTAGAGGAGCAGTGAATGGTCTCTGTATTTGTGAAACAAAAGAGCGCAGACACACACGCACGAGCAAGTCGGTGAAATCACCGCTTCAAGGCTCTGTCTTTAAGATCAAGGTTTAAGAAATGTTGATTGAATTGACTTGTGTGTGTGTGTTTAAGACACATTTGAATGTTGTTATCTCTGTTTTCTTTTGTTTTAATGTTATCATTGTTCTTTGTTCAATCCTGGCGACCGGAGATGTAGTTCTTTCGATTATCCAACGGAAATTGCAGCAGACACATGATTTCCGCACCAAATTCAACATCAAAGATAGAGAACGCCCTCCTTCTCATTACACTTCATTATTTAGTACATGACATGGACATAGAGCATAAAGCTTTCACCATGACGTCCTTATTGAGGAAAGGGCATTATACTAGTTGCTTTCAGTACTTGAAAACCGAGTTGGATGTGCCAATCAACTCAATGAACTTGACTGCAACTTTGACAGAGTTGGCGGTGGCCAAATAGCGAGAGTTGGAGCTTGATGTTCCTCGAATTACCGAGTTCGAAATAGCACGGAACAAGATATAAGGCACTTCATTTGTCAAAGAAGCCTGCAAATGCAAATCAAAGCACGAACCATTAGTTACCAAATTGTGACGAATCCTAAAATCAACAGCAAGCTTTTCTTTCTTTCCCTTTTCCCTTACCAAAGCAACAGCAGCACTCGCTGTGTCCACAAATGTGACATTCAATCTATTGGCAAGGAATTCGCCATATGCTGCATTCTTAAGGTATGTATCGGCAGTGGAACCCCTCCCTCCGAAGACGATCGCCGGCGTGTTCTCTAAACAATTCGTCTCGTTTGTCTCATCTACACACTCTTGCAACTTCAAACCCTGCATGCAATCACACAGATTAATTAACAGTAAATATAGAATTTTGGTAATAGAGTACGGAGAAGTATCGATTCAGTGGCTACCTGCAGCTCAGAGGCAACCGTAAGCCAGTCTGAATCGACGGGAAGCCACAAAAGGTTCTGTGATGGGTTTCCGGCAGTATACAGTTTTACTTTCTGAAAATCTGCGCTTCCCAAGGAATTGGCTCCTTTCTGTGGAAGATTGAAGTCTCCGAATTTGAGTTTCCCTCTCTTTGACGTGTTGCTCTGCGCCAACAACACACGCATAAATCACAAAACGTCAGTTGTAGTCGCACAAATTAGAGTTTTGCATAATTTGAACTGGTTTTAATTGTACCTTCCATTCCCAGTTTCCAGTAAAGGCAACAGACGCTGGCACAGCAACATCACCAAGACTCAACGAATCGCTGACACTTCCAGCACTCCCAAAATGAATGATTCCTCGGATGGTAAGTAAATCGAACAGAACTTGGGTGCCCAGAACCACATTTGGCTAATACGCAAACAAGAGTTAACGTTAATTATACATGCACTTAAACGGTGATATTAAGAAGAGAGAGAAGGGTCCTTACAATTTCACCCCCTACGTTAACAACTACGACATGAACGCCCTTAATCTTTCCAATGTTGAATCTTCTTCCTAATTAATCAAAAACCAGAAAGTTAAAATTATTGCAATATCAAGCTGATCAATATACATACATACATACATACATATATATTGTTTTTTCTTATTATTATATTTAATTAAGGATAACCCGCCCTAATTTAAGTTATCAATTAAGAGTGTCCATTGCAAAAAAGGATTTACCGACTAAGTCAATGTAAGGTACATGTGTGCTGGGAACGAAGAAACCAGAATTAAGAAGAGCGTCTTCGCTGCCAGAGGAACTCACAACAATGCCTAAATAAGACACTGTATTGCCATTGATTTTCTTGACAACCTCAGGTAAAGGGCTTCTCAAGCTCAGCTGCATGGACTGCTGTGCCATGGCCAGTAGCACAAGCACCATCACAGCCAATTCAACTGACAACATTTTGCTTGGCAATCCAGCCAAGGCCATTGATTTTCCTAGAGAAAGCGAAAGCCAAGCACTTAGTGCTGAAATGAGGAGAGGGACAATTTAGAGCTAATTAATGCTGCTGCTGTGTGTGTTGTGGAGCGTTTTCACGGGGCTTTATAGAAACTGAGATTCCAAAATACCCTCCCATCACTGCGAAATGGCAATGCACACCTTAATTATTATTAATAACTATTTAACATCCGTGGAGAAAGTCAATATTTTTTTTTGAATTTTTTAATTAATGTTTTATTTTTAATTTTATTTTTTAATATTATATTTATTTTTTTATTTGATTATTTTACTCTTGTGACATTGATTGTGGATTTGATGAGTTAACCTTATTCGCTAGATTTTATCTTTTTTTTTAACTTTTTTTTAAAATTTTATATTTTAGTATTGATTTAATTAGGAATTAATATTTATATTTTCTTTTTTTTATTAGGTTATTCTGATATCATAACCCGAGAATAGTGTTTAACGGGTTAACCAGAGTTGACTCGTGTTATTTATTTGTGGTTTTTTAATTGAATTATTTTTTAATTTTATCATTTAATATTAAATCAATTGGAAATTGAGTTTCATAATTTGTTTTGGTATTTTAACCATGGTTAAATCAAGTCATTTTTTTTTATTTTCTTTCTAAGATGTTATCTCGGTCTCATGTCCTTCAACATGGGGTTTTGTTTTTACTTGGTTATCCTCGTCTCGTGACTTAGGTTACGGGTTTGACAGGTTATTTTAGTTAACTCAGTTTATTTCCTTTTTTTTTTAATTGACTCCCCCCCCTCCAATTTCATCATTTAATATGTGTTTGATTGATAATTAGGTTTCATGATTTATTTTGGTTTGATTTTTATGAGGTTATTCTGACCTTATGATCCAAAAATAGTGTTTAACTGGTTAACTCATATGGACTTGACTCATTTTTTTTAATTATTTATTGTACAAATTTCATCATTCAATATTAGATCTGACATGATCGATTTGGAATTGAGCTTTATAATTTATTCTTTATAGGGTTATCTCAATCTCATGACCAAATTTGTGAACTTGACTCGTTTTTTTTTTATACAGTTATCTTAGTCTCATGACTTGGGTTATATTTTATGTTCATTTTTAATTGATTTTTTTAGTCTCATTCTTCAACAATGGACTGATTAGGAATTGAACTTCGTAATTTATTTTGATTTTTTTTCTACGGGGTTCTCTCGGTCTTATGACCCGAGTTGCAGGTTTGACAAGTTAACTCAAGTCACTTGTTTAGGTCCTTTTTTTAATTGTTTGTGTTTTCAATTTCATCCTTCAACATTGAGTTGATTGAAAATTAAGTTTTATAATTTGTTTTCTATGAGGTTATAGTCTCATAACCCGAGTTAACTCAAGTCAATCAAATATATTGCTATTTTAATATTAAAAAAAATATTATCTTGAAAATCATTTTGAGTTAAACTATGCTTTTACAGGTTGTCTAAGTTGCTTTTAGATCCATAAAATCAATCAGGTTACATCGAGTCAACCCTTATACAATTTAATTTGTTTTTTAAGAGATATCTGAATATTGTTTTATATTCAAGAACAATTTAACTTGACCCGCAACATAGAACAAGTCAATGAGATCATATAATCATAATTCATGTTGGTTGCTATCATAATTTTAAGTTATTGAGTCTGATAGATAGCTCAAGGAGTTAAATCGGCTTATCTAAATGTAAGAATAAATAACATATAATTGAACAAATTTTAATATATCTTTATTTTTTAAAATGAGTTTATCATATTCTAATATAATATTTCTTCAATTGTCTTAATTCTATTAAGTTATTTCATCTAATTTTATATCATAATATATTTTATTTCAAAAATGTTCTTCAACTATACAACCATATAATTCTTCTTCTTTTTCCTTCTCATGAGTTTTGCGAGTTTTTGTTTTTTACATGCAAAATTTGAATAATTCATGTTTTATAGAAAATTAAAAGTTAACATTGTAACCAGGCTAGGTTAGTGACCACGTGACACAGGTTGCCTCTAAGCCAACTTCTAAAAAAACAAAAGAGGTTAGTTGGATCGTTTGTCGGCCCAACAAAATGAGTTGGATTGGGCCGGAGTCCAACCCCATACATGGACTTGGACCTTAAGCCCAATAGATCTAGCCCAAACCCATACTTAAGAGCGTATTTGGCCCGCCTTGTTTTACCTTAAGAAAATAAGGCCTTGTTTGGCTTCTTAGGGGGTGTTTGCCAAACATGACCTTAATGAATTTTTTGTGCCTATGATTTTAGGCTAAGGGCGTGATTGGTAAACATGCCATAAGTTTTTTTTTTTTGTTAGTTTTAATTTATCTATATTTGTGTGTCTAGCCAAAACAACCATTAAAAAATCTTTTAAAAAATCTAGGGACCATTTTGAAATTATTTGTGGCCCCCTCGTGTGTTTTAATAGTAATTTTACCCAATATCAGACCGTAGATTTATACTATAAGATACAAACTTGGTATTAAAAATACCTAATTTTTCTTCAAAAATTTGAGTTTTGTTTTCAAAAACAAACAAATTCTTTATTTTATAAATACAAAAATATGTTTCCTTTTAAGGATTTCACTTAGTATTGAAGTTGTAGACTTATATTTTCAAATACTAACACGGTATTAAGAATACCCGCTATTCGCTAAAATTTTCAAAAATTCCAAAAATCTCTTAAACATTTTCCTCATTTCAACAATAAAAAAAAATATGTTTTATTTGGTGTGCATACGACTAGATTCTAAAATTTTTATGCATATTTTATATGAAAAAATAAAAATTGCATTTTCATCATACTTTGAAAAATAAAGAAACATTAATTAATGGGTATCATAACAAGTTTGCGATTGTCCATTAGGATTTGACCAAAATTTCAAATAAAATCTCCTTTATTTTTTTATGTCTTGGACTTTAGGATAGTGAGGTTTTAACCTGATAAGATAAGAATCTCTTTAGTAATAAAGACTTTTCTTAAACCTTAGACTACCTTTATGGGCTTTAGAATGACTAGGTGTTAATTTGATGAGACAAAGATCTCCTTACCATAGAGAACTTTTCTTGAACTTTAGATAGGTTAACGAATAGAAACACACCTTTGAACAAACATCAAAGTAACTTATATCTAAAGATGCCCAAGGCTAGTATCTAGACCATGTCCAATTTAGTGTTTAGATTTTTAGGTTTCTATTTAAGTAGCTCTTCAAGCACATTCAATTGTATTCCTCCAACATTATTCTTTTCTTGAAATCTCCCTGTTTGCTCCACCTTCAATAATTTATCCAATTCTCTTAAGGCTTTATCTAATCTTTGATAGAAATACACTAAGTGCTTTGGTTTTGAGAACTACATCAACCTCTAGTATTCCTCTATTCTAGGCATCATATCAATGTCTATAAAAGAAATACATATATAAAAAAAGGATCCTAAAATGAACCAAATAATTAATTTTTGGTTTTTGTACAAGTGTTTTTAAGACATGCATTATTCATCCTTACTTCTTTAGGAACTTTATCTAATCCAGTGTACTCAAATCATTCCAATGTTAGATTAGTTTATCTATTTTTTTAATGATGCAATTTATGTTATTTATAGTGTCAACTTGTTGGTGTTGGGTCTTTTGCAATCCTCCTTACTTGCTGTAATGACTTGGACTCTTGCTGAAACTAAGATAGGGTATATTCATATATAGCAACCATCTTGTCACCTAAGTTCATAAAATTTAAGATTAAGTTCATGTCAGGTTTGTCCAATGATGTTATACGAGAAATACCCTAAAGGTAGTTTATAATTATTATGTGTATGAGTAGGTTTACTAACTAATTAATCATAAGTGGTTTTAAATTAGCTAACCATACATGAATTGAAGTTCTGTACATGAAGTTGGCTTTTTAGTTTTTAAAATTTCTATATGTCTACTTGTGTTTCTAATAAGTCAAAAACATGTGTTAGTTATTATTTGTCTAATTTTCTATATATAAAAAATCATCTATTTTGGTCTCAATTCTATCATTTTAATATATCCCTAGACATTGAAGGTTGTTTAAAGTATATAATGATCATTTAAATCATGTATGACGATCTTTAACAAAATCTGAATAAAAAAGTATTTGACTTTGCCTTTTTGTACCTTATACAGTTTGTATCTCCTTATTAGTAGTGAACTTTTATTCCTTGACTTTGTATCTCTAAAGTGGTGAGTGAATATATATATTTAAAGTGGTGGGTTATTTCAATATATATCTCTTTGGTTTTGTACCTTAAAGTGATGAGAAAAAATATTATTTATGTAAGTGAATTGTTTCTACTCTATATTCCTAATATCTTGGTATCAGTTACTATAAAGTCAATAGGGCGACCCATATTATCCATTCTCATTACTTATATTGGGTCTTTATCATCATGATTGGTGGTGATGAACCCATTTGGATCGATGGAAATGTGAGGTACTATATAGGAACACTAAGAGTGTATATAAACATAGTTCTATAATGTACTTATGACTTAGACAATGAAGACCCATCTTTAGAAATGTGTAATCCATTAGAATATACGGAGATGGTAGATTATTAAGCTCTTCATGGTCAAGATGGTGGCCTCTCTCCATTACTTGTGTTTTTTTTTTTTGGAAGCATAATTATTATCTTATAAAACAAATATGAAATCATATTTGTTGTGCTAATCTATTGATCATTCAAATAATCTTCTAATCAATATGCTACTAGTTAATTATTTCACATTCTAAGAAGGTGAAACTACATAATAAAAATTTAATTTCGAGAGCAGGCACGTAATAACCGTGGAACATTAAGCATGGTGTAGGATTGTAAAACCTCAAGTTTTAAGAAAAGTAATATACTACAAAGCAACACCACACAAATAAAAATATAAGTTCATAAAAAATAAGAAAGAGAGAGCGAGAGCAAGAGCGAGAGAGGGAGATTACAAGAATTAGAGTGTTGGCTCTCTATTTTATAATTTACATGGTTTTTCTATCTAATAGGTAACCTTATCTAAATAAAAGGCATAACTTAATATTTATAGAAAAATTGTAAAAAACCTATAAATTGATAAAATATCAATTTGCTCCTTAAATAGTATTCATATATTAATTCAGGATAATTTTACAAATTAACTCAATCAAGCCCTTACTTGATTTTTCTAGGTCTAGAAATATCATCCTTGTTTTAATTATATTCTAGTCCTTAATTTCTAAAATATATTTTTAATCAAGTCATACTTAATTAAATCATCATATTTTAATTTTTAACTAATGGTTCTTAACGTGTGCGACCCATTAGGTTCTTAATATGTTGGCCAAAATATAAATTATAATTCTAATTATATAAATTTAAATAATTTTATTTATTATCAATTCAACAATTAATTAATTTATATTTGAAGATCAAGTGCACGTTTAACAACATATCATGATCCCCTAAATATTAGAAAAGTTATTAGTATTTTAACTTAACCTTTCAGTAATCGGTTTCTTAGTGTAATTAAAATCCTTTCATCAATGATGTTTCGATTTAACATTAAAGCATATAGTACATCTGCCATATAAAATCATCTTTGTTCTCTACATAATAGTCAATTATCATTTGAATAAGATTCAAAACCCTTTTCAAATCTCATTTCATCTTGGCCAATGATTTATATGTCAATACTATTTGAGAATAGATGAAATATTTTTCCTAATTCATCAAGGGTAATGAATCATCTCTTGATTACTCAAGTACCTTCATATAGTTTATGTTATACCCAATGTCTGCCTTTTTGTTACATTGATTAAGATAACATGTAACAAAATCAAAGCATGACATTCTCTATAAAAGATAATTCAGTGATTTCAAGTTTAAGAGTCACTTACACAATCGTCACGTGAGCCTTTCCATAGAAATAGATGATCTCTCCATATAGAATTATCATACAGGTTAGTTTAGTGTACATGTCTTAAGACAATAACCTTTATAATAGTTCTAGGTATCCCTATACCTCAATTTAAAAGAGCAATTACTTCATTTCATAAAAGAATGAACATATAATATATGTTGTTACTCCTTTTTAGAACCTAATATTTATATATAAGAAGGGAAAAACTCGAAGTTGTGCTGTTTTGAATGACATTGTTGTTCTTCTTCCCCTGGACATGCAGCAAGGGAAGAGAAGGTTTTTGAATTTTTTTTTTTTCGTGCTCTCGCTCTCCCTCTCTCGCCCACTTGCATAAGCACTGTCAAAACTCAAAACCCAACACAACCCACGCCCCCTTATGATGTTTTAACCAAAGGAGTCATGCCCTGCAAGCGGCTCCCTATTGGGCACCTTGCCCGGCACCAAAACTGAGTACGTGACCTTGCTCCCCATGCACCGTGATGGGACAGGGATAGGGTCAATTCCACTCCCCTTTTCCCTATAAATACCACCCAAAAGGAACATACCATGAGGGGGGTTGGTTTTTGAGAACATGGATAGAGATGAGATTTTAAAGAGAAGAGAGTTGAAAAAAATAGAGGGGGACAATTTGTTTTAAAATAGAAGAATTAAATACAGAGAGAAGATAAACAATAGAGAAAGAGAGAAAACAAAGGAAGGAGAAGAACAAAACAAAGAAAAAGGCAAAGAAGGACATAGAGATAAAAGAAAAGGAAACAAAAGCTAAAGAGAAGAAAAAGAAATGAAAACCATAAAAGAAAAGGCAGAAGGAAAACACAGAGAAAGAAAGAATAACCACCGGACAAGCTGCTCACCACAACGCCACCAATAACATCATGAGCAACCGCAAGTCCACTTCTCTTCCTCCTCCTTTTCTTCTTCTCCAGCCTTGTCCTCTACTGTTCACTAAGCCAGGCAGCGCTGGCAAACAAAAATTATTGGGTCGGGTCCAGCCCGGTCCAAAAAGTTTTGAAAAAGAATCCTTTCAAAAAAATTTATGATTTTCCCGTATATTATTTTTCTCAATTTCGCTTAATATTTGTTTGCATTTTCATACCGTAAAGATACAAATCCTATATTAAAATACCTGGTTTTCGTTGAAACATTGCAAAAAAAAAATTAAAACAAAAAATGTCTTGTTTTCATGTATGCGACCAAGTCTCTTAAAGATTAAGAAAAAATCATATCGTATTTTTATACAAAAAACATAAAAATTTAAAAATATGTTTTAGGATGCATTTTGGCTTTAATAACTAGTTTATTAAAGCCATGAGAACTAGGCTAATATTTCAAAAAAAAAACACCCTAAAAACATTTTTTTTCTTTTAGTATATGGGATTACGAGTTTATACATGATAAGATAAAGATCTTTTTACAGAAGAGATAGTTTATTTTATATAGATATTAGAACGGATAGGCTTTTACATGATAAGATAAAGATCTTTTTACAAAAGAGACTTTTCTTAAACCTTAGACAGACCAACAATTAGAAAATATGACAATACCTTAATTTTTTATCAGACAATTAAATAATGCGGCTTACCTTAGATAGGATGTATTTGGAGTGTTAATACCTTTACTTTATGCAACTAGTCCTCGTACCTAATCTTTAACACCAGTTAGGGTTCCTAGTGACCAAAATACTAGGCAGCGACTCTCATTCCCACTTTTCACATATAAAAGACAAGAATTCCTTGTTTGCCCCATTTTTTCGATTACTTCGAACCTACATAAAGTGGACGCATCGCCGCGACGCCACATACGTGCGATAAAATGATGACTCTATTAGGGATTTTGTGGACTAAGCTTTGTTTTTGTCTGATTGTTATGTTTTATGATTTGGTTTGTGTGTTATTGCTAATATTGTATTTCCTTATTTTCTTATACGCTTTAAATTATGTATATATTCATTCATGTATTATATAGAATTGCCTCATACATCACATGTCTTAATTTTTGAAAACACACATAAGCTTCTAAGATAGATGGGGAATTAGCGATCTGCCATATGACTATTGGTCAAGGTTCAGATGCATGAAACACCCAACTCATATTTGAGTGTCTGCTTGATAATGGCGGGCATACATGCCTTAACCATTTCTCACAATGTCCCTACATTGTCTTTACAAAGATGTCAATGGATAGATATGAGACCCCTTTTAAGACCAGGTAGAAAACCTATTCATGCTTACTTAGTGAATAAAACATGTCCTTAGGTTATATGTGCTACCTTTTTTGCATTAAGACAAACCCTTTTTGAAGCATCTTGAATTCAAGACTTGTGGGTGACACAATGGTCGTCACACAATGGTTTCAAATCAAGCAAGCTTTGAGAAGATCAATTTCAAAAGTTCAGTTTTGTTTATCTTTACAAGACTTACTATGCAAAGTCTTTGTTCCGTAAGTATTGTAAAGAGGGGGCATCTATTGTTACCTATATTTGGAACCCAATATATATATATATATATATAAGAAGGGAGAAGCCCGAAACAATGTTGTTTTGAACAACACTATTCTTCTTCCACTGGACGTGTAGTAAGGGAAGAAGAAGGTTTTTGAAAAAAAAATTTCGCCCTCTCGCTCTCTCCCCCACTTCCATAAACACTGTCAAAACCAAAGAATCTTCTTACATTTAATGACTTTTCTTAAATCTTAAATAGACCAACAATTAGAAAACATGACAAGACCTTAATTTTTTATTAGACAATTAAACAATGTAGCTTACTTTAGGGAGGGCGTATTTGGGGTATTAATAACTTTCCTTTACTCAATCAGTCCCCATACCCGTTCTCTGAGACTATTTAGGGTTACTAGTGATCAAAATACTAAGTGACGACTCTCATTCTTGTTTTTCACAGATAAAAGACAAGAATTCCTTGTCTGCCCTATTTTCCCGATCACTTCAAACCTACATGTAGTGGGCGCATTGCCACGATGCCACACACGTGCGATAATATGTACCAACATCTACAACTCTAATGAATGCCTAGTATTTTAGAGAGCATCAACTAGAAATATTTTAGAAATAATAGTTTGATGTAATATAAATTTCATAATTATAACAACTTTATAATTTTATTTGTAAAGTATTTTGTTCCATGAACTTTATCTTTCCTCTAAATTCATATGTCACATATTAGATTAATTAATTTAATATTATATAAATATTAAAAATAAATTAAACTTTTATCAATATTAAATATATATTTTTATAAATATAATAATTTCACCTATAACTAATTGATTGGTTAAGAAGATATTAAACTAACACAAATCTCAATTTTTATTTGGTTGTGTGATCTTTTTCTTGTGTCTTTTGTGTGGTTACCAGTCTTTCTGCCTTATTCATCCCCTGTTTTCCTCGTTATCGTTGTCGTGGGAAAGATAGACCATAACATGTTTTTATCTTTGAAAGGCGCATGCATTACTTACAAAGATGACAAAATTATTTATCACATAAAATAATGGTAACAAAATGTACCATATGGAAGAGAGACGTTGGCTAATATTGCAAAATAATCTTCGAATATTCATGGATATTCCATAAATAAAATCCATAAACTCTTCTTTCTTTTCTTTTTCTTTGTGATAAAAGTGTTTGTCCTTGTTATCTCTTCGGATTTTATTCTAATAATTCACCTCCTCTCTTTCTATTTCTCTGTATTATTTGAACAGCACCGACACTCAAAATGACACTAGTGACCATGTCAGTATGATAGTTTCCACGTTTTCGAAGTTCTGAGGGAAAACACAACTTTTTATGTAAAGAATTAATGAGGAGGGAAGCACGAGGAAAAAACTCATAATAATATAAAGATAGAGTAACGTGGCTCGTGTGCCATTAATTGCCAGTCTTTCTGAATGGTTCGGCCCCAGCGACTCCTGTCATTGAAGGGAGACCACGACATATTTCCATGTTTTAAAGGCGCCTGCATTACATACAAAGCTGACAAAATTATTTATCACATCGAATAATGGGAACAAAATGGAGCCCATGGAAGAGAGACGGTGGATAATGTTGCGAAATAATCTTTGAATATTCGAGGATATTCCATAAATAAAATACATAAACTCCTTTTCTTTTCATTTTCTTTCTTATAAATAGCGTTTGTCCTTCCTGGCTTTTTTTATTTTTTCAAGGAAGGGTCAGATTGTAAATTAGAGAATCAAAGTAAAATTAGCAGGTAAAATAAATTGTGCTTTTAAATTTTATTATAAAAATAATTATTTTTATTCCCCATCTTTTTAGGTTTATAGGTGATTGGTCCGTTTAGTTGTTCAAAATTTAATTTTGAAATAAAAATTCATTTTTTTTTATTTTTAGTTTTTTTTTTTGTTGAAAGAACGAGGGTTTTCAAATATCGGCTTTGAGATAGAAAGTGATCGTTTACAAAGATTTCAGTTACCAAAAAGATTGAAATCAGTGTCAATAGGTTTTATTTTATGATAGTAGTTTTACTTAGAAGTTTTTTTCCTTCTCCATGCTAAAGGAGGTGAATCTAACTGTGATAATGCCAATTATAAGTTTATAAATGTGTTTTTGGTTTTAAAATGGGGTTTTAAGCAAAAAAAAAATTAAGGTCCTATTTTTCTGGTGACCTATGGGTGCTGAATTCTACAAAAGTAGATGATGTTTTGTCTATTGTTGTCATCGACGCGTCACTGACTCATGTTGTTCGCCCTTTTAAAAAATAAAGACAGACTCTCGTGCTTGGGTTCTTTTTGGGTTTTTTTTTCTATTTTATATCTGGGTTAAAAAATTGAAAAAAAAAATCATTAAACCCAATTAAGTCCATGAGTCGGTTCCTAGGTTTATCAGGTTAATACGCAGCATTCAATATGTGAGATGATGAAAAATGATTGAATGGAGAACTAAAAGTCCACATCTTTTAGAGTTATACTTAATGAGATATATAAAATGAGATATATTTTTCTCATAATCAATTTTGCTTTATTGTTGAACAATAACATACATGTTCCTTTTCAAATTCTAACACTTTATAACATTTTAAAAAAAAAAAGTTAGATCTAAATGTGTCTTTTGAGAATTTAAATTTTTGTCAGAATTTTCGGAAAATATGAAGTTGTTTTAATAAGACATTAATCAACAATAATTAAGAGATTAAGTGGTGGTTTCAAACAAGAAGGGTATAGTTATAGACTTAATGTTGTTCAAAACCAAGGCTGATAAAATAACAATGTACTCCTTACTCCCTTTTCAATTCAAAACTTTGGGAATGCTATAATTGCATAGTAAAAATATAGATAGGAATTTGTGATATTTTCTAATAAATTCCAAACTTCATTTGAAAATGCTTCACTGGAGGATTGCTTTCAAAGGACAATTATGGCCATGAGTGGAGCCCTCCTCCTGCCTTCTTCCTCCCGTCGCCAACAAATTTTATCAAAAAAAGTTTCCATAGAGATTATTTTATTGTGATGATGCCTTCAGATCTCAATATTTGTTTTGTTGTGCTGTCTTTCCCTTTTGTGGTATGGTGTCTTTCTGCTTGGTTTCAGCCCCAGCGATTCCTGTCATCGAAGGGAGACCACGACATATTTCCATGTTTTAAAGGCGCCTGCATTGCCTACAAAGCTGACAAAATGATTTATCAAGAACAAAATGGAGCACATGGAAGAGAGAAAGGTGGATAAATGTTGCGAAATAATCTTGAATATTCGAGGATATTCCATAAATAAAAATACATAAACTCCTTTTCTTTTCATTTCTTTTCTTATAAACTAAATGCGTTTGTCCTTTCTGGCTTTTTTTCTTTTTTCAAGGAAGGGTCGGATTGGAAATTAGAGGATCAAAATAAAATTAGCAAGGTAAAATAGATTGTGGTTTTAAATTTTATATTAAAATAAATTATTTTTATCCCCCATCTTTTTAGGTTTATAGGTGATTGTCCTTTTAGTTGTTCAAAATTTAATTTTGAGATAAAAATTTATTTTTCTTATTTTTCAGTTTGTTTTGTGTTGAAGAAAGAGGGTTTCAAATTTCAGCTTTGAGATAGAAAGTGATCGTTTACAAAGATTCTAGTTACCAAAAAGGTTGAAATCGGTGTCATAGGTTTCATTTTATGATAGTAGTTTTACTTATATGTTTTTTTCCTTCTCCATGCCAAAGGAGGTGACCGTGATAATGCCAGTAATAAGCTTATAAATGTATTTAGGGTCAAAATTGGGGTTTTAAGCTAAAAAAAAAAAAAATCAAAGTCCTATTTTTCTTGCGACCTATGGGTGCTGAATTCTACAAAAGTAGATGATGTTTTGTCTATTGTCATCGTCGACGTGTCTCTAACTCATGTTGTTCGCCCATTTTTAAAAAGTTTTTAAAAAAAATAAAGACAGACGACTCTCGCGTTTAGGCTCATTTTAGGTTTTTTTTTCTATTTTTATATTTGGGTTAAAAAAATTAATAAAAATAAAAAATCATTGAACCCGATTGAGTCCATGAGTTCGTTTCATAGGTTTATCAGGTTAATTTGCAGCATTGAAACTATTATTTGTTTTTCTTTTTTTTTTGGGGTTTAATGCTTTTATTGCCCCTCAATTGAGGGGGGGAATGCAATTTAATCATTTGTTATCAATGAAGTACTTTTATTATCTCAGCACCACATTCCTATCCAGTTTTTTACTTCTAAAATAAATATTTGATACAAAAAAACTATCATGCAATTTATTGTTATATAATTAAATAAAAAATAATTTCTAAGATAAAAAAAATTATTGAAATCTGATGACGTGCATAACTTGTGTTGTGAGTTTTCTTGTTGACTCAAGTTCACTTATTTTTTTTATATAAAGTAAAATGTTATTTTTTTTTTTCAATTTTGCCTTTCAATGTTAAGTTAATTCAGGATTGAAATTTCCAATTTGTTTTCCCATATTATCCCCACAAATTTCATAGGTCATCTCATGTTAACCTAGGTAAATCAAATGTTTTTCCATCTCAATATTAGATAATAAAAAAATTATTTAATTCATTCTTAAAATCTATTTTTTAAAAAGGCACATCACATCACCAATACTTGGATTTTTTTTACGCTTCAATTTTTTTTTTCTTGCTCCGACTCTCAACATAGCATGGGCCAATAGACTAGTTAGAATCTACAAACACTCATTTTCAATCCCAAAACACCTTGTAATTGGTTTAAAAACTCAAAATCAAAATCATGTTAAAAATCTTTATGAGCCTCAATTTATGTTTCCAGAATGATTGAAGGGCAAAACTAGGTCAATCAAACTCTCATCTAAAAACCAAATCACTTAACATCAAGATCGGTTTGTTTGTGGGTGAGATGTGGTGATTCAAAACCTTTATTCTCCTCACTCAAAATTCAAGGATAAAAAAAAGAATAAAAATGAAGATTGGGATGGAAATATAAATATTTGTTAGATATATAAAAAATTATGAAATTAAGAGTATATTATAATTTGAGGTGCCTTAAATGGTTAAGCAATAACTTGTCAAATCTATTAGTTTTTTTTTTTTCAAAATAGCATACACGAAAAATGTTTTTAGAAAAATAGCACAATTAAAAATCTATTTAGAGAAATAACACAATTCAAAGAGTCGAACGTATAATCTACGACTCTAGAATCGTTATGTGTCTTATGCCACTTCTTTAAAAAAAAATGGTAAAGATAATTTTATTAAACTATTTTTAAAATCTATTTTTTTAAATTCGTAAATTTTAAAAATAAATAAAATATAAGCTTATGGATACTTCAAAAGAAACTATTGGATATTATTTCTACCATTCCATTAAACTAAATGTGTTTTCTTAACATATGTTGCTTTCTTAGAGAATGAATTTTTTTTATTGAAATGAGTAATAAATGGGGCGGACGATGCGTCATCGGCCTAGTTTCTTTGAGAAAAAAACAAATGACGCATCGTCTGGGAAATTCCAGAATCCGACACTGTGTGGTAAAAAAACAAGCGTTTATTTATTTTTTGACTCAAAACACCTAGGAAAACATCATAGGAACCTTGGGTAAACCAATTCATTAGCCTCAAAAACACAAAACATTTGATCCAATACCTGAAACAAAAAATCTTCCAAAGGTTAGATCTATTTTTTTAATGTGTTTCCAAGGTAAAAGAATCACTTAATCGTAACTCTTTCTCAATCATATGAAATCATTTGACATAAAAATTGAACGTTTTGGTGGCCTAAAATCTTCTCCAGTACACGTCACACTTTCTCTCGAACCCTCTAAACTAGAATATGGCATCCCCTCCTCTCTCTGCCACCAAAAAAAGGACTAGAAAATGAGGAAAACTAAGTTTGATATCAAAATTTATTTTGTAAAAATTACAGGGGACCGATTAACTTAATAACATAAAAAGCTGAGGGGACACAAAATGAACTTTTCAAAAACCATATTTGCAAACGCTACCCACCGTTTTTAGCCGATCATTCACTTCAGTCCTCTGCACTTTGAATTTAAAACTCCTCACTACCCTAAATAAAACATTGCAATTATTACTCTAATTTGAGATCAAAAAGAGGCTCTATTTGTTGCAAAATAAAAAATTTAAGGATCAAAGTGCAAAATTTTTTAAAAAACTTATACTATTATAATCCATAGTAATATGCGAGATGTATGAAAAGTGATTGAATGGAGAACTAAAAGTCCACATCTCTTAGAGTTAATACTTAATAAGATATATAAAATGAGATATATTTTTCTCTCATAATCAATTTTGCTTTCATTGTCTGAACAATAACATACATGTTCCTTTTCAAATATCTAACACTATAACATTTTTTTTTTTAAAAAAAGTTAGATCTAAATGTGTCTTTTGAGAATTTTTTAAATTTTTGTCAGAATTTTCGGGAAAATATGAAGTTGTTTAATAAGACATTAATCAACAATAATTAAGAGTATTAAGTGGCTGGTTTCAAACAAGAAGGTATAGTTATAGACTTAATGTTGCTTTCAAAACCAAGGCTGAGTATAAATAACAATGTACTCCCCTTTTCATTTTTTCAAAACTTTGGGAATGCTATAATTGCATTAGTAAAAATATAGATAGAATTTGTGATATTTTCTAATAAATTCTCAACTTCATTTGAAAATGCTTCACTGGAGGGTTGCTTTCAAAAGGACAATTATTGCTATGAGTGGGGAGCCCTCCTCCTGCCTTCTTCCTCCCGGTCGCCACAAATTTTATCAAAAAATTTCCATAGAGATTATTTTATTGTGATGATAGTAGATGTGCCTTTCAGATCTCAAATATTTGTTTTGTTGCTGCTGTCTTTTTTCCTTCGTTTGTGGTTTGCGTGTCTTTCTGCTTGGTTCATCCCCAGCGATTCCTGTCATTGAAGGGAGACCACGACATATTTCCATGTTTTAAAAGGCGCCTGCATTGCCTACAAAAACGCTGACAAAATTATTTATCACATCGAATAAATGGGAACAAAATGGAGCACAAATGGAAGAGAGACGGGTGGATAATGTTGCGAAATAATCTTTGAATATTCGAGGATTATTCCATAATAAAATACATAAACTCCTTTATCTTTTCATTTTATATATTTAACTTATAAATTGCGTTTGTCCTTTCTGGCTTTTTTTCTTTTTTCAAGGAAGGGTCGGATGTAAATTAGAGGATCAAAGTAAAATTAGCATGTAAAATAGATTGTGGCTTTTAAATTTTATATAAAATAATTATTTTTATCCCCCTATCTTTTTAGATATTTATACGTCGGTGATTGGTCCATTTTAGTTGTTGAAAATTTAATTTTGAGATAAAAATTTATTTTTCTTTTTTTTTTCAGTTTTTTTTTTTGTCGTTGAAAGAAAGAGGGTTTCAAATTTCGGCTTTGAAGATAGAAAGTGATCGTTTACAAAAATATTACCGTTACCAAAAAGGTTGAAAATCCGGTGTCGGTAGGTTTCATGTTTATGATAGTAGTTTTACTTGGGTGTTTTTTCCTTCTCCATGCCAAAAGAGGCGAATCTGACCGTGA